>NW_026700420.1:0-198332 GCF_030435755.1 Ochotona princeps | reverse complement strand
TGCATGTTTGTGAAGGGCATATTGAAGAAGGATCAGCCGAGTGGTTCTTGTGGGAGAACAACTCCATTTGGCTCACTAACTTCAAACATCATCAGGCTTCCAAGCAGCTCTCATGGAAATTCAGTTTTCACACTCTATGCTTAGTGCCTTTTGAGTGCCTAGGACTAAATTAAGCTTGTTGAGCATCACACACAAACGAATGCTCCACATGCGGGTTTCACATGCCACCAACTCCACAGTCACTTGCAACTTCAGCGCCACAGCCGTTTTCAGATAGCCCTCAATGCAAAGGATCTAGACGCAAATATTGATGTGACAGCTAATTCAATCAAGGAAACACTGCATGTTGGTGAATGGGATATTTGAAAGAAGGATCAGCCGAGTGGTTCTTGTGGGAAAACAACTCCATTTGGCTCACTAACTTCACACACCATCAGGCTTCCAAGCAGCTCTCAAGGAAACTCAGTTTTCACACTCTATGCTTAGTGCCCTTTGAGTGCATTATCTAGGAATGAACCTGGTAGAGCATCCCACACAAACGAATGCTCCACATGCGGGTTTCACATGCCACCAACTCCACAGTCACAGGCAACTTCAGCGCCACAGCCATTTTCAGATAGCCCTCAATGCAAAGGCACTAGATGCACATATTGGTGTGAGAGCTAATTCAATCAAGGAAACACTGCATGTTGGTGAAGGGCATATTGAAGAAGGATCAGCCGAGTGGTTCTTGTGGGAGAACAACTCCATTTGGCTCACTAACTTCACACAGCATCAGGCTTCCAAGCAGCTCTCAAGGAAACTCAGCTTTCACACTCTATGCTTAGTGCCCTTTGAGTGCCTAGGACTGAAATGAAGCTTGGAAAGCATCCACAAAAACAAATGATCCACATGCGGGTTTCACATGCCACCAACTCCACAGTCACAGGCAACTTCAGCGCCACAGCCGTTTTCAGATAGCCCTCAATGCAAAGGATCTGGACGCAAATATTTGTTTGAGAGCTAATTCAATCAAGGAAACACTGCATGTTGGTGAAGGGTATATTGAAGAAGGATCAGCCGAGTGGTTCTTGTGGGAGAACAACTCCATTTGGCTCACTAACTTCACACATCATCAGGCTTCCAAGCAGCTCTCAAGGAAACTCAGTTTTCACACTCTATGCTTAGTGCCCTTTGAGTGCATTATCTAGGAATGAACCTGGTAGAGCATCCCACACAAACGAATGCTCCACATGCGGGTTTCACATGCCACCAACTCCACAGTCACAGGCAACTTCAGCGCCACAGCCGTTTTCAGATAGCCCTCAATGCAAAGGCTCTAGACGCAAATATTGGTGTGAGAGCAAATTCAATCAAGGAAACACTGCATGTTGGTGAAGGGCATATTGAAGAAGGATCAGGCGAGTGGTTCTTGTGGGAAAACAACTCCATTTGGCTCACTAACTTCACACAGCCTCAGGCTTCAAAGCAGCTCTCAAGGAAACTCAGTATTCACACTCTATGCTTAGTGCCTTTTGAGTGCCTAGGACTGAAATGAAACTGGTAGAGCATCACACACAAACGAATGCTCCACATGCGGGTTTCACATGCCACCAACCCCACAGTCACAGGCAACTTAAGCGCCATAGCCGTTTTCAGATAGCCCTCAATGCAAAGGCTGTAGACGCAAATATTGGTGTGAGAACTAATTCAATCAAGGAAACACTGCATGTTTGTGAAGGGCATATTGAAGAAGGATCAGCCGAGTGGTTCTTCTGGGAGAACAACTCCATTTGGCTCACTAACTTCACACAGCATCAGGCTTCCAAGCAGCTCTCAAGGAAACTCAGTTTTCACACTCTATGCTTAGTGCCCTTTGAGTGCATTATCTAGGAATGAACCTGGTAGAGCATCCCACACAAACGAATGCTCCACATGCGGGTTTCACATGCCACCAACTCCACAGTCACAGGCAACTTCAGCGCCACAGCCGTTTTCAGATAGCCCTCAATGCAAAGGCTCTAGACGCAAATATTGGTGTGAGAGCTAATTCAATCAAGGAAACACTGCATGTTGGTGAAGGGCATATTGAAGAAGGATCAGCCGAGTGGTTCTTGTGGGAGAACAACTCCATTTGGCTCTCTAACTTCACACATCTTCAGGCTTCCAAGCAGCTCTCAAGGAAACTCAGTTTTCACACTCTATGCTTAGTGCCCTTTGAGTGCATTATCTAGGAATGAACCTGGTAGAGCATCCCACACAAACGAATGCTCCACATGCGGGTTTCGCATGCCACCAACTCCACAGTCACAGGCAACTTCAGCGCCACAGCCGTTTTCAGATAGCCCTCAATGCAAAGGCTCTAGACGCAAATATTGGTGTGAGAGCTAATTCAATCAAGGAAACACTGCATGTTGGTGAAGGGCATATTGAAGAAGGATCAGCCGAGTGGTTCTCGTGGGAGAACAACTCCATTTGGCTCACTAACTTCACACACCATCAGGCTTCCAAGCAGCTCTCAAGGAAACTCAGTTTTCACACTCTATGCTTAGTGCCCTTTGAGTGCCTAGGACTGAAAAGAACCTGGTAGAGCATCCCACACAAACGAATGCTCCACATGCGGGTTTCACATGCCAACAACTCCACAGTCACAGGCAACTTAAGCGCCACAGCCGTTTTCAGATAGCCCTCAATGCAAAGGCTCTAGACGCAAATATTGGTGTGAGAGCTAATTCAATCAAGGAAACACTGCATGTTGGTGAAGGGCATATTGAAGAAGGATCAGCCGAGTGGTTCTTGTGGGAGAACAACTCCATTTGGCTCACTAACTTCACACACCATCAAGCTTCCAAGCAGCTCTCAAGGAAACTCAGTTTTCACACTCTATGCTTAGTGCCCTTTGAGTGCCTAGGACTGAAATGAACCTGGTAGAGCATCCCACACAAACGAATGCTCCACATGCGGGTTTCACATGCCAAAAACTCCACAGTCACAGGCAACTTCAGCGCCACAGCCGTTTTCAGATAGCCCTCAATGCAAAGGCTCTAGACAAATATTGGTGTGAGAGCTAATTCAATCAAGGAAACACTGCATGTTGGTGAAGGGCATATTGAAGAAGGATCAGCCGAGTGGTTCTTGTGGGAGAACAACTCCATTTGGCTCACTAACTTCACACACCATCAGGCTTCCAAGCAGCTCTCAAGGAAACTCAGTTTTCACACTCTATGCTTAGTGCCCTTTGAGTGCATTATCTAGGAATGAACCTGGTAGAGCATCCCACACAAACGAATGCTCCACATGCGGGTTTCACATGCCACCAACTCCACAGTCACAGGCAACTTCAGCGCCACAGCCGTTTTCAGATAGCCCTCAATGCAAAGGCTCTAGACACAAATATTGGTGTGAGAGCTAATTCAATCAAGGAAACACTGCATGTTGGTAAAGGGCATATTGAAGAAGGATCAGCCGAGTGGTTCTTGTGGGAGAACAACTCCATTTGGCTCACTAACTTCACACACCATCAGGCTTCCAAGCAGCTCTCAAGGAAACTCAGTTTTCACACTCTATGCTTAGTGCCCTTTGAGTGCCTAGGACTGAAATGAACCTGGTAGAGCATCCCACACAAACGAATGCTCCACATGCGGGTTTCACATGCCACCAACTCCACAGTCACAGGCAACTTCAGCGCCACAGCCGTTTTCAGATGGCCCTCAATGCAAAGGATCTAGACGCAAATATTGGTGTGAGCGCTAATTCAATCAAGGAAATACTGCATGTTGGTGAAGGGCATATTGAAGAAGGATCAGCCGAGTGGTTCTTGTGGGAGAACAACTCCATTTGGCTCACTAACTTCACACACCATCAGGCTTCCAAGCAGCTCTCAAGGAAACTCAGTTTTCACACTCTATGCTTAGTGCCTTTTGAGTGCCTAGGACTGAAATGAAGCTTGTTGAGCATCACACACAAACGAATGCTCCACATGCGGGTTTCACATGCCACCAACTCCACAGTCACAGGCAACTTCAGCGCCACAGCCGTTTTCAGATAGCCCTCAATGCAAAGGATCTAGACGCAAATATTGGTGTGACAGCTAATTCAATCAAGGAAACACTGCATGTTGGTGAAGGGGATATTGAAGAAGGATCAGCCGAGTGGTTCTTGTGGGAAAACAACTCCATTTGGCTCACTAACTTCACACACCATCAGGCTTCCAAGCAGCTCTCAAGGAAACTCAGTTTTCACACTCTATGCTTAGTGCCCTTTGAGTGCATTATCTAGGAATGAACCTGGTAGAGCATCCCACACAAACGAATGCTCCACATGCGGGTTTCACATGCCACCAACTCCACAGTCACAGGCAACTTCAGTGCCACAGCCGTTTTCAGATAGCCCTCAATGCAAAGGCTCTAGACGCAAATATTGGTGTGAGAGCTAATTCAATCAAGGAAACATTGCATGTTGGTGAAGGGCATATTGAAGAAGGATCACCCGAGTGGTTCTTGTGGGAGAACAACTCCATTTGGCTCACTAACTTCACACACCATCAGGCTTCCAAGCAGCTCTCAAGGAAACTCAGTTTTCACACTCTATGCTTAGTGCCCTTTGAGTGCCTAGGACTGAAATGAAGCTTGTTGAGCATCCCACACAAACGAATGCTCCACATGCGGGTTGCGCATGCCACCAACTCCACAGTCACAGGCAACTTCAGCGCCACAGCCGTTTTCAGATAGCCCTCAATGCAAAGGCTCTAGACGCAAATATTGGTGTGAGAGCTAATTCAATCAAGGAAACACTGCATGTTGGTGAAGGGCATATTGAAGAAGGATCAGCCGAGTGGTTCTTGTGGGAGAACAACTCCATTTGGCTCACTAACTTCACACACCATCAGGCTTCCAAGCAGCTCTCAAGGAAACTCAGTTTTCACACTCTATGCTTAGTGCCCTTTGAGTGCCTAGGACTGAAATGAACCTGGTAGAGCATCCCACACAAACGAATGCTCCACATGCGGGTTTCACATGCTACCAACTCCACATTCACAGGCAACTTAAGCGCCACAGCCGTTTTCAGATAGCCCTCAATGCAAAGGCTCTAGACGCAAATATTGGTGTGAGAGCTAATTCAATCAAGGAAACACTGCATGTTGGTGAAGGGCATATTGAAGAAGGATCAGCCGAGTGGTTCTTGTGGGAGAACAACTCCATTTGGCTCACTAACTTCACACACCATCAGGCTTCCAAGCAGCTCTCAAGGAAACTCAGTTTTCACACTCTATGCTTAGTGCCCTTTGAGTGCATTATCTAGGAATGAACCTGGTAGAGCATCCCACACAAACGAATCTCCACATGCGGGTTTCACATGCCACCAACTCCACAGTCACAGGCAACTTCAGCGCCACAGCCGTTTTCAGATAGCCCTCAATGCAAAGGCTCTAGACACAAATATTGGTGTGAGAGCTAATTCAATCAAGGAAACACTGCATGTTGGTGAAGGGCATATTGAAGAAGGACCAGCCGAGTGGTTCTTGTGGGAGAACAACTCCATTTGGCTCACTAACTTCACACACCATCAGGCTTCCAAGCAGCTCTCAAGGAAACTCAGTTTTTACACTCTATGCTTAGTGCCCTTTGAGTGCATTATCTAGGAATGAACCTGGTAGAGCATCCCACACAAACGAATGCTCCACATGCGGGTTTCACATGCCACCAACTCCACATTCTCAGGCAACTTCAGCGCCACAGCCGTTTTCAGATAGCCCTCAATGCAAAGGCTCTAGATGCAAATATTTGTGTGAGCGCTAATTCAATCATGGAAACACTGCATGTTGGTGAAGGGCATATTGAAGAAGGATCAGCCGAGTGGTTCTTGTGGGAGAACAACTCCATTTGGCTCACTAACTTCACACAGCATCAGGCTTCCAAGCAGCTCTCAAGGAAACTCAGTTTTCACACTCTATGCTTAGTGACCTTTGAGTGCCTAGCACTGAAATGAACCTTGGTGAGCATCCCACACAAACGAATGCTCCACATGCGGGTTTCGCATGCCACCAACTCCACAGTCACAGGCAACTTCAGCGCCACAGCCGTTTTCAGATAGCCCTCAATGCAAAGGCTCTGGACGCAAATATTGGTTTGAGAGCTAATTCAATCAAGGAAACACTGCATGTTGGTGAAGGGTATATTGAAGAAGGATCAGCCGAGTGGTTCTTGTGGGAGAACACTCCATTTGGCTCACTAACTTCACACAGCATCAGGCTTCCAAGCAGCTCTCAAGGAAACTCAGTTTTCACACTCTATGCTTAGTGCCTTTTGAGTGCCTAGGACTGAAATGAAGCTTGTTGAGCATCACACACAAACGAATGCTCCACATGCGGGTTTCACATGCCACCAACTCCACAGTCACAGGCAACTTCAGCGCCACAGCCGTTTTCAGATAGCCCTCAATGCAAAGGATCTAGACGCAAATATTGGTGTGACAGCTAATTCAATCAAGGAAACACTGCATGTTTGTGAAGGGCATATTGAAGAAGGATCAGCCGAGTGGTTCTTGTGGGAAAACAACTCCATTTGGCTCACTAACTTCACACACCATCAGGCTTCCAAGCAGCTCTCAAGGAAACTCAGTTTTCACACTCTATGCTTAGTGCCCTTTGAGTGCATTATCTAGGAATGAACCTGGTAGAGCATCCCACACAAACGAATGCTCCACATGCGGGTTTCACATGCCACCATCTCCACAGTCACAGGCAACTTCAGTGCCACAGCCGTTTTCAGATAGCCCTCAATGCAAAGGCTCTAGATGCAAATATTGGTGTGAGCGCTAATTCAATCATGGAAACACTGCATGTTGGTGAAGGGCATATTGAAGAAGGATCAGCCGAGTGGTTCTTGTGGGAGAACAACTCCATTTGGCTCACTAACTTCACACACCATCAGGCTTCCAAGCAGCTCTCAAGGAAACTCAGTTTTCACACTCTATGCTTAGTGACCTTTGAGTGCCTAGCACTGAAATGAAGCTTGGTGAGCATCCCACACAAACGAATGCTCCACATGCGGGTTTCACATGCCACCAACTCCACAGTCACAGGCAACTTCAGCGCCACAGCCGTTTTCAGATAGCCCTCAATGCAAAGGATCTGGACGCAAATATTGGTGTGAGAGCTAATTCAATCAAGGAAACACTGCATGTTGGTGAAGGGTATATTGAAGAAGGATCAGCCGAGTGGTTCTTGTGGGAGAACACTCCATTTGGCTCACTAACTTCACACATCATCAGGCTTCCAAGCAGCTCTCAAGGAAACTCAGTTTTCACACTCTATGCTTAGTGCCCTTTGAGTGCATTATCTAGGAATGAACCTGGTAGAGCATCCCACACAAACGAATGCTCCACATGCGGGTTTCACATGCCACCAACTCCACAGTCACAGGCAACTTAAGCGCCACAGCCTTTTTCAGATAGCCCTCAATGCAAAGGCTCTAGACGCAAATATTGGTGTGAGCACTAATTCAATCAAGGAAACACTGCATGTTGGTGAAGGGCATATTGAAGAAGGATCACCCGAGTGGTTCTTGTGGGAGAACAACTCCATTTGGCTCACTAACTTCACACAGCATCAGGCTTCCAAGCAGCTCTCAAGGAAACTCAGTTTTCACACTCTATGCTTAGTGCCCTTTGAGTGCATTATCTAGGAATGAACCTGGTAGAGCATCCCACACAAACGAATCTCCACATGCGGGTTTCACATGCCACCAACTCCACAGTCACAGGCAACTTCAGCGCCACAGCCGTTTTCAGATAGCCCTCAATGCAAAGGCTCTAGACACAAATATTGGTGTGAGAGCTAATTCAATCAAGGAAACACTGCATGTTGGTGAAGGGCATATTGAAGAAGGATCAGCCGAGTGGTTCTTGTGGGAGAACAACTCCATTTGGCTCACTAACTTCACACACCATCAGGCTTCCAAGCAGCTCTCAAGGAAACTCAGTTTTTACACTCTATGCTTAGTGCCCTTTGAGTGCATTATCTAGAAATGAACCTGGTAGAGCATCCCACACAAACGAATGCTCCACATGCGGGTTTCACATGCCAACAACTCCACATTCTCAGGCAACTTCAGCGCCACAGCCGTTTTCAGATAGCCCTCAATGCAAAGGCTCTAGATGCAAATATTGGTGTGAGCGCTAATTCAATCATGGAAACACTGCATGTTGGTGAAGGGCATATTGAAGAAGGATCAGCCGAGTGGTTCTTGTGGGAGAACAACTCCATTTGGCTCACTAACTTCACACAGCATCAGGCTTCCAAGCAGCTCTCAAGGAAACTCAGTTTTCACACTCTATGCTTAGTGACCTTTGAGTGCCTAGCACTGAAATGAAGCTTGGTGAGCATCCCACACAAACGAATGCTCCACATGCGGGTTTCACATGCCACCAACTCCACAGTCACAGACAACTTCAGCGCCACAGCCGTTTTCAGATAGCCCTCAATGCAAAGGATCTAGATGCACATATTGGTGTGACAGCTAATTCAATCAAGGAAACACTGCATGTTGGTGAAGGGTATATTGAAGAAGGATCAGCCGAGTGGTTCTTGTGGGAGAACACTCCATTTGGCTCACTAACTTCACACACCATCAGGCTTCCAAGCAGCTCTCAAGGAAACTCAGTTTTCACACTCTATGCTTAGTGCCCTTTGAGTGCATTATCTAGGAATGAACCTGGTAGAGCATCCCACACAAACGAATGCTCCACATGCGGGTTTCACATGCCACCAACTCCACAGTCACAGGCAACTTAAGCGCCACAGCCTTTTTCAGATAGCCCTCAATGCAAAGGCTCTAGACGCAAATATTGGTGTGAGCGCTAATTCAATCAAGGAAACACTGCATGTTTGTGAAGGGCATATTGAAGAAGGATCACCCGAGTGGTTCTTGTGGGAGAACAACTCCATTTGGCTCACTAACTTCACACAGCATCAGGCTTCCAAGCAGCTCTCAAGGAAACTCAGTTTTCACACTCTATGCTTAGTGACCTTTGAGTGCCTAGCACTGAAATGAAGCTTGGTGAGCATCCCACACAAACGAATGCTCCACATGCGGGTTTCACATGCCACCAACTCCACAGTCACAGGCAACTTCAGCGCCACAGCCGTTTTCAGATAGCCCTCAATGCAAAGAATCTGGAATCAAATATTGGTTTGAGAGCTAATTCAATCAAGGAAACACTGCATGTTGGTGAAGGGTATATTGAAGAAGGATCAGCCGAGTGGTTCTTGTGGGAGAACACTCCATTTGGCTCACTAACTTCACACATCATCAGGCTTCCAAGCAGCTCTCAAGGAAACTCAGTTTTCACACTCTATGCTTAGTGCCCTTTGAGTGCATTATCTAGGAATGAACCTGGTAGAGCATCCCACACAAACGAATGCTCCACATGCGGGTTTCACATGCCACCAACACCACAGTCACAGGCAACTTAAGCGCCACAGCCGTTTTCAGATAGCCCTCAATGCAAAGGCTCTAGACCCAAATATTGGTGTGAGAGCTAATTCAATCAAGGAAACACTGCATGTTGGTGAAGGGCATATTGAAGAAGGATCAGCCGAGTG
This sequence comes from Ochotona princeps, assembly GCF_030435755.1. Classification (NCBI taxonomy): domain Eukaryota; kingdom Metazoa; phylum Chordata; class Mammalia; order Lagomorpha; family Ochotonidae; genus Ochotona; species Ochotona princeps. Next base: position 188,749 of record NW_026700420.1, on the reverse strand, counting down.
GTTCTTGTGGGAGAACAACTCCATTTGGCTCACTAACTTCACACACCATCAGGCTTCCAAGCAGCTCTCAAGGAAACTCAGTTTTCACACTCTATGCTTAGTGCCCTTTGAGTTCCCTTGACTGAAATGATGCTTGTTGAGCATCCCACACAAACGAATGCTCCACATGCGGGTTTCACATGCCACCAACTCCACAGTCACAGGCAACTTCAGCGCCACAGCCGTTTTCAAATAGCCCTCAATGCAAAGGCTCTAGACGCAAATATTGGTGTGAGAGCTAATTCAATCAAGGAAACACTGCATGTTGGTGAAGGGCATATTGAAGAAGGATCAGCCGAGTGGTTCTTGTGGGAGAACAACTCCATTTGGCTCACTAACTTCACACACCATCAGGCTTCCAAGCAGCTCTCAAGGAAACTCAGTTTTCACACTCTATGCTTAGTGCCCTTTGAGTGCATTATCTAGGAATGAACCTGGTAGAGCATCCCACACAAACGAATCTCCACATGCGGGTTTCACATGCCACCAACTCCACAGTCACAGGCAACTTCAGCGCCACAGCTGTTTTCAGATAGCCCTCAATGCAAAGGCTCTAGACACAAATATTGGTGTGAGAGCTAATTCAATCAAGGAAACACTGCATGTTGGTGAAGGGCATATTGAAGAAGGATCAGCCGAGTGGTTCTTGTGGGAGAACAACTCCATTTGGCTCACTAACTTCACACACCATCAGGCTTCCAAGCAGCTCTCAAGGAAACTCAGTTTTTACACTCTATGCTTAGTGCCCTTTGAGTGCATTATCTAGGAATGAACCTGGTAGAGCATCCCACACAAACGAATGCTCCACATGCGGGTTTCACATGCCAACAACTCCACATTCTCAGGCAACTTCAGCGCCACAGCCGTTTTCAGATAGCCCTCAATGCAAAGGCTCTAGATGCAAATATTGGTGTGAGCGCTAATTCAATCATGGAAACACTGCATGTTGGTGAAGGGCATATTGAAGAAGAATCACCCGAGTGGTTCTTGTGGGAGAACAACTCCATTTGGCTCACTAACTTCACACACCATCAGGCTTCCAAGCAGCTCTCAAGGAAACTCAGTTTTCACACTCTATGCTTAGTGACCTTTGAGTGCCTACCACTGAAATGAAGCTTGGTGAGCATCCCACACAAACGAATGCTCCACATGCGGGTTTCACATGCCACCAACTCCACAGTCTCAGGCAACTTCAGCGCCACAGCCGTTTTCAGATAGCCCTCAATGCAAAGGATCTGGACGCAAATATTGGTGTGAGAGCTAATTCAATCAAGGAAACACTGCATGTTGGTGAAGGGTATATTGAAGAAGGATCAGCCGAGTGGTTCTTGTGGGAGAACACTCCATTTGGCTCACTAACTTCACACATCATCAGGCTTCCAAGCAGCTCTCAAGGAAACTCAGTTTTCACACTCTATGCTTAGTGCCCTTTGAGTGCATTATCTAGGAATGAACCTGGTGCAGCAGCCCACACAAACGAATGCTCCACATGCGGGTTTCACATGCCACCAACTCCACAGTCACAGGCAACTTAAGCGCCACAGCCTTTTTCAGATAGCCCTCAATGCAAAGGCTCTAGACGCAAATATTGGTGTGAGCGCTAATTCAATCAAGGAAACACTGCATGTTGGTGAAGGGCATATTGAAGAAGGATCACCCGAGTGGTTCTTGTGGGAGAACAACTCCATTTGGCTCACTAACTTCACACAGCATCAGGCTTCCAAGCAGCTCTCAAGGAAACTCAGTTTTCACACTCTATGCTTAGTGCCCTTTGAGTGCATTATCTAGGAATGAACCTGGTAGAGCATCCCACACAAACGAATCTCCACATGCGGGTTTCACATGCCACCAACTCCACAGTCACAGGCAACTTAAGCGCCACAGCCTTTTTCAGATAGCCCTCAATGCAAAGGCTCTAGACGCAAATATTGGTGTGAGCGCTAATTCAATCAAGGAAACACTGCATGTTTGTGAAGGGCATATTGAAGAAGGATCAGCCGAGTGGTTCTTGTGGGAGAACAACTCCATTTGGCTCACTAACTTCACACAGCATCAGGCTTCCAAGCAGCTCTCAAGGAAACTCAGTTTTCACACTCTATGCTTAGTGACCTTTGAGTGCCTAGGACTGAAATGAAGCTTGTTGAGCATCCCACACAAACGAATGCTCCACATGCGGGTTTCACATGCCACCAACTCCACAGTCACAGGCAACTTCAGCGCCACAGCCGTTTTCAGATAGCCCTCAATGCAAAGGCTCTAGACGCAAATATTGGTGTGAGAGCTAATTCAATCAAGGAAACACTGCATGTTGGTGAAGGGTATATTGAAGAAGGATCAGCCGAGTGGTTCTTGTGGGAGAACACTCCATTTGGCTCACTAACTTCACACATCATCAGGCTTCCAAGCAGCTCTCAAGGAAACTCAGTTTTCACACTCTATGCTTAGTGCCCTTTGAGTGCATTATCTAGGAATGAACCTGGTAGAGCATCCCACACAAACGAATGCTCCACATGCGGGTTTCACATGCCACCAACACCACAGTCACAGGCAACTTAAGCGCCACAGCCGTTTTCAGATAGCCCTCAATGCAAAGGCTCTAGACGCAAATATTGGTGTGAGAGCTAATTCAATCAAGGAAACACTGTATGTTGGTGAAGGGCATATTGAAGAAGGATCAGCCGAGTGGTTCTTGTGGGAGAACAACTCCATTTGGCTCACTAACTTCACACACCATCAGGCTTCCAAGCAGCTCTCAAGGAAACTCAGTTTTCACACTCTATGCTTAGTGCCCTTTGAGTGCATTATCTAGGAATGAACCTGGTAGAGCATCCCACACAAACGAATCTCCACATGCGGGTTTCACATGCCACCAACTCCACAGTCACAGGCAACTTCAGCCCACAGCCGTTTTCAGATAGCCCTCAATGCAAAGGCTCTAGACTCAAATATTGGTGTGAGAGCTAATTCAATCAAGGAAACACTGCATGTTGGTGAAGGGCATATTGAAGAAGGATCAGCCGAGTGGTTCTTGTGGGAGAACAACTCCATTTGGCTCACTAACTTCACACAGCATCAGGCTTCCAAGCAGCTCTCAAGGAAACTCAGTTTTCACACTCTATGCTTAGTGACCTTTGAGTGCCTAGCACTGAAATGAAGCTTGGTGAGCATCCCACACAAACGAATGCTCCACATGCGGGTTTCACATGCCACCAACTCCACAGTCACAGGCAACTTCAGCGCCACAGCCGTTTTCAGATAGCCCTCAATGCAAAGGATCTGGACGCAAATATTGGTGTGAGAGCTAATTCAATCAAGGAAACACTGCATGTTGGTGAAGGGTATATTGAAGAAGGATCAGCCGAGTGGTTCTTGTGGGAGAACACTCCATTTGGCTCACTAACTTCACACATCATCAGGCTTCCAAGCAGCTCTCAAGGAAACTCAGTTTTCACACTCTATGCTTAGTGCCCTTTGAGTGCATTATCTAGGAATGAACCTGGTAGAGCATCCCACACAAACGAATGCTCCACATGCGGGTTTCACATGCCACCAACTCCACAGTCACAGGCAACTTCAGCGCCACAGCCTTTTTCAGATAGCCCTCAATGCAAAGGCTCTAGATGCAAATATTGGTGTGAGCGCTAATTCAATCAAGGAAACACTGCATGTTGGTGAAGGGCATATTGAAGAAGGATCACCCGAGTGGTTCTTGTGGGAGAACAACTCCATTTGGCTCACTAACTTCACACAGCATCAGGCTTCCAAGCAGCTCTCAAGGAAACTCAGTTTTCACACTCTATGCTTAGTGCCCTTTGAGTGCATTATCTAGGAATGAACCTGGTAGAGCATCCCACACAAACGAATGCTCCACATGCGGGTTTCACATGCCACCAACTCCACAGTCACAGGCAACTTAAGCGCCACAGCCGTTTTCAGATAGCCCTCAATGCAAAGGCTCTAGACACAAATATTGGTGTGAGAGCTAATTCAATCAAGGAAACATTGCATGTTGGTGAAGGGCATATTGAAGAAGGATCAGCCGAGTGGTTCTTGTGGGAGAACAACTCCATTTGGCTCACTAAATTCACACACCATCAGGCTTCCAAGCAGCTCTCAAGGAAACTCAGTTTTCACACTCTATGCTTAGTGCCCTTTGAGTGCATTATCTAGGAATGAACCTGGTAGAGCATCCCACACAAATGAATCTCCACATGCGGGTTTCACATGCCACCAACTCCACAGTCACAGGCAACTTCAGCGCCACAGCCGTTTTCAGATAGCCCTCAATGCAAAGGCTCTAGACACAAATATTGGTGTGAGAGCTAATTCAACCAAGGAAACACTGCATGTTGGTGAAGGGCATATTGAAGAAGAATCACCCGAGTGGTTCTTGTGGGAGAACAACTCCATTTGGCTCACTAACTTCACACAGCATCAGGCTTCCAAGCAGCTCTCAAGGAAACTCAGTTTTCACACTCTATGCTTAGTGACCTTTGAGTGCCTAGCACTGAAATGAAGCTTGGTGAGCATCCCACACAAACGAATGCTCCACATGCGGGTTTCACATGCCACCAACTCCACAGTCACAGGCAACTTCAGCGCCACAGCCGTTTTCAGATAGCCCTCAATGCAAAGGATCTAGACGCAAATATTGGTGTGAGAGCTAATTCAATCAAGGAAACACTGCATGTTGGTGAAGGGCATATTGAAGAAGGATCAGCCGAGTGGTTCTTGTGGGAGAACAACTCCATTTGGCTCACTAACTTCACACACCATCAGGCTTCCAAGCAGCTCTCAAGGAAACTCAGTTTTCACACTCTATGCGTAGTGCCCTTTGAGTGCCTAGGACTGAAATGAAGCTTGTTGAGCATCACACACAAACGAATGCTCCACATGCGGGTTTCACATGCCACCAACTCCACAGTCACAGGCAACTTCAGCGCCACAGCCGTTTTCAGATAGCCCTCAATGCAAAGGCTCTAGACACAAATATTGGTGTGAGAGCTAATTCAACCAAGGAAACACTGCATGTTGGTGAAGGGCATATTGAAGAAGAATCACCCGAGTGGTTCTTGTGGGTTAACAACTCCATTTGGCTCACTAACTTCACACATCATCAGGCTTCCAAGCAGCTCTCAAGGAAACTCAGTTTTCACACTCTATGCTTAGTGCCCTTTGAGTGCATTATCTAGGAATGAACCTGGTAGAGCATCCCACACAAACGAATGCTCCACATGCGGGTTTCACATGCCACCAACTCCACAGTCACAGGCAACTTCAGCACCACAGCCGTTTTCAGATAGCCCTCAATGCAAAGGCTCTAGACACAAATATTGGTGTGAGAGCTAATTCAATCAAGGAAACATTGCATGTTGGTGAAGGGCATATTGAAGAAGGATCAGCCGAGTGGTTCTTGTGGGAGAACAACTCCATTTGGCTCACTAAATTCACACACCATCAGGCTTCCAAGCAGCTCTCAAGGAAACTCAGTTTTCACACTCTATGCTTAGTGCCCTTTGAGTGCATTATCTAGGAATGAACCTGGTAGAGCATCCCACACAAACGAATCTCCACATGCGGGTTTCACATGCCACCAACTCCACAGTCACAGGCAACTTCAGCGCCACAGCCGTTTTCAGATAGCCCTCAATGCAAAGGCTCTAGACACAAATATTGGTGTGAGAGCTAATTCAATCAAGGAAACACTGCATGGTGGTGAAGGGCATATTGAAGAAGGATCAGCCGAGTGGTTCTCGTGGGAGAACAACTCCATTTGGCTCACTAACTTCACACACCATCAGGCTTCCAAGCAGCTCTCAAGGAAACTCAGTTTTTACACTCTATGCTTAGTGCCCTTTGAGTGCATTATCTAGGAATGAATCTGGTAGAGCATCCCACACAAACGAATGCTCCACATGCGGGTTTCACATGCCAACAACTCCACATTCTCAGGCAACTTCAGCGCCACAGCCGTTTTCAGATAGCCCTCAATGCAAAGGCTCTAGATGCAAATATTGGTGTGAGCGCTAATTCAATCATGGAAACACTGCATGTTGGTGAAGGGCATATTGAAGAAGGATCAGCCGAGTGGTTCTTGTGGGAGAACAACTCCATTTGGCTCACTAACTTCACACAGCATCAGGCTTCCAAGCAGCTCTCAAGGAAACTCAGTTTTCACACTCTATGCTTAGTGACCTTTGAGTGCCTAGCACTGAAATGAAGCTTGGTGAGCATCCCACACAAACGAATGCTCCACATGCGGGTTTCACATGCCACCAACTCCACAGTCACAGGCAACTTAAGCGCCACAGCCTTTTTCAGATAGCCCTCAATGCAAAGGCTCTAGACGCAAATATTGGTGTGAGAGCTAATTCAATCAAGGAAACACTGCATGTTGGTGAAGGGCATATTGAAGAAGGATCAGCCGAGTGGTTCTTGTGGGAGAACAACTCCATTTGGCTCACTAACTTCACACAGCATCAGGCTTCCAAGCAGCTCTCAAGGAAACTCAGTTTTCACACTCTATGCTTAGTGCCCTTTGAGTGCATTATCTAGGAATGAACCTGGTAGAGCATCCCACACAAACGAATGCTCCACATGCGGGTTTCACATGCCAACAACTCCACAGTCACAGGCAACTTCAGCACCACAGCCGTTTTCAGATAGCCCTCAATGCAAAGGCTCTAGACACAAATATTGGTGTGAGAGCTAATTCAATCAAGGAAACATTGCATGTTGGTGAAGGGCATATTGAAGAAGGATCAGCCGAGTGGTTCTTGTGGGAGAACAACTCCATTTGGCTCACTAACTTCACACACCATCAGGCTTCCAAGCAGCTCTCAAGGAAACTCAGTTTTCACACTCTATGCTTAGTGCCCTTTGAGTGCATTATCTAGGAATGAACCTGGTAGAGCATCCCACACAAACGATTCTCCACATGCGGGTTTCACATGCCACCAACTCCACAGTCACAGGCAACTTCAGCGCCACAGCCGTTTTCAGATAGCCCTCATTGCAAAGGCTCTAGACACAAATATTGATGTGAGAGCTAATTCAATCAAGGAAACACTGCATGTTGGTGAAGGGCATATTGAAGAAGGATCAGCCGAGTGGTTCTTGTGGGAGAACAACTCCATTTCGCTCACTAACTTCACACACCATCAGGCTTCCAAGCAGCTCTCAAGGAAACTCAGTTTTCACACTCTATGCTTAGTGCCCTTTGAGTGCCTAGGACTGAAATGAAGCTTGTTGAGCATCACACACAAACGAATGCTCCACATGCGGGTTTCACATGCCACCAACTCCACAGTCACCGGCAACTTCAGCGCCACAGCCATTTTCAGATAGCCCTCAATGCAAAGGCTCTAGACACAAATATTGGTGTGAGAGCTAATTCAACCAAGGAAACACTGCATGTTGGTGAAGGGCATATTGAAGAAGAATCACCAGAGTGGTTCTTGTGGGAGAACAACTCCATTTGGCTCACTAACTTCACACATCATCAGGCTTCCAAGCAGCTCTCAAGGAAACTCAGTTTTCACACTCTATGCTTAGTGCCCTTTGAGTGCATTATCTAGGAATGAACCTGGTAGAGCATCCCACACAAACGAATGCTCCACATGCGGGTTTCACATGCCAACAACTCCACAGTCACAGGCAACTTCAGTACCACAGCCGTTTTCAGATAGCCCTCAATGCAAAGGCTCTAGACACAAATATTGGTGTGAGAGCTAATTCAATCAAGGAAACATTGCATGTTGGTGAAGGGCATATTGAAGAAGGATCAGCCGAGTGGTTCTTGTGGGAGAACAACTCCATTTGGCTCACTAAATTCACACACCATCAGGCTTCCAAGCAGCTCTCAAGGAAACTCAGTTTTCACACTCTATGCTTAGTGCCCTTTGAGTGCATTATCTAGGAATGAACCTGGTAGAGCATCCAACACAAACGAATGCTCCACATGCGGGTTTCACATGCCACCAACTCCACAGTCACAGGCAACTTCAGCGCCACAGCCTTTTTCAGATAGCCCTCAATGCAAAGGCTCTAGACGCAAATATTGGTGTGAGAGCTAATTCAATCAAGGAAACACTGCATGTTGGTGAAGGGCATATTGAAGAAGGATCAGCCGAGTGGTTCTTGTGGGAGAACAACTCCATTTGGCTCACTAACTTCACACACCATCAGGCTTCCAAGCAGCTCTCAAGGAAACTCAGTTTTTACACTCTATGCTTAGTGCCCTTTGAGTGCATTATCTAGGAATGAACCTGGTAGAGCATCCCACACAAACGAATGCTCCACATGCGGGTTTCACATGCCAACAACTCCACATTCTCAGGCAACTTAGGCGCCACAGCCGTTTTCAGATAGCCCTCAATGCAAAGGCTCTAGATGCAAATATTGGTGTGAGCGCTAATTCAATCATGGAAACACTGCATGTTGGTGAAGGGCATATTGAAGAAGGATCAGCCGAGTGGTTCTTGTGGGAGAACAATTCCATTTGGCTCACTAACTTCACACACCATCAGGCTTCCAAGCAGCTCTCAAGGAAACTCAGTTTTCACACTCTATGCTTAGTGCCCTTTGAGTGCATTATCTAGGAATGAACCTGGTAGAGCATCCCACACAAACGAATGCTCCACATGCGGGTTTCACATGCCAACAACTCCACAGTCACAGGCAACTTCAGCACCACAGCCGTTTTCAGATAGCCCTCAATGCAAAGGCTCTAGACACAAATATTGGTGTGAGAGCTAATTCAATCAAGGAAACATTGCATGTTGGTGAAGGGCACATTGAAGAAGGATCAGCCGAGTGGTTCTTGTGGGAGAACAACTCCATTTGGCTCACTAAATTCACACACCATCAGGCTTCCAAGCAGCTCTCAAGGAAACTCAGTTTTCACACTCTATGCTTAGTGCCCTTTGAGTGCATTATCTAGGAATGAACCTGGTAGAGCATCCAACACAAACGAATGCTCCACATGCGGGTTTCACATGCCACCAACTCCACAGTCACAGGCAACTTCAGCGCCACAGCCTTTTTCAGATAGCCCTCAATGCAAAGGCTCTAGACGCAAATATTGGTGTGAGAGCTAATTCAATCAAGGAAACACTGCATGTTGGTGAAGGGCATATTGAAGAAGGATCAGCCGAGTGGTTCTTGTGGGAGAACAACTCCATTTGGCTCACTAACTTCACACACCATCAGGCTTCCAAGCAGCTCTCAAGGAAACTCAGTTTTTACACTCTATGCTTAGTGCCCTTTGAGTGCATTATCTAGGAATGAACCTGGTAGAGCATCCCACACAAACGAATGCTCCACATGCGGGTTTCACATGCCAACAACTCCACATTCTCAGGCAACTTAGGCGCCACAGCCGTTTTCAGATAGCCCTCAATGCAAAGGCTCTAGATGCAAATATTGGTGTGAGCGCTAATTCAATCATGGAAACACTGCATGTTGGTGAAGGGCATATTGAAGAAGGATCAGCCGAGTGGTTCTTGTGGGAGAACAACTCCATTTGGCTCACTAACTTCACACACCATCAGGCTTCCAAGCAGCTCTCAAGGAAACTCAGTTTTCACACTCTATGCTTAGTGCCCTTTGAGTGCATTATCTAGGAATGAACCTGGTAGAGCATCCCACACAAACGAATGCTCCACATGCGGGTTTCACATGCCACCAACTCCACAGTCACAGGCAACTTCAGCACCACAGCCGTTTTCAGATAGCCCTCAATGCAAAGGCTCTAGACACAAATATTGGTGTGAGAGCTAATTCAATCAAGGAAACATTGCATGTTGGTGAAGGGCACATTGAAGAAGGATCAGCCGAGTGGTTCTTGTGGGAGAACAACTCCATTTGGCTCACTAAATTCACACACCATCAGGCTTCCAAGCAGCTCTCAAGGAAACTCAGTTTTCACACTCTATGCTTAGTGCCCTTTGAGTGCATTATCTAGGAATGAACCTGGTAGAGCATCCCACACAAACGAATCTCTACATGCGGGTTTCACATGCCACCAACTCCACAGTCACAGGCAACTTCAGCGCCACAGCCGTTTTCAGATAGCCCTCAATGCAAAGGCTCTAGACACAAATATTGGTGTGAGAGCTAATTCAATCAAGGAAACACTGCATGTTGGTGAAGGGCATATTGAAGAAGGATCAGCCGAGTGGTTCTTGTGGGAGAACAACTCCATTTGGCTCACTAACTTCACACACCATCAGGCTTCCAAGCAGCTCTCAAGGAAACTCAGTTTTTACACTCTATGCTTAGTGCCCTTTGAGTGCATTATCTAGGAATGAACCTGGTAGAGCATCCCACACAAACGAATGCTCCACATGCGGGTTTCACATGCCAACAACTCCACATTCTCAGGCAACTTCAGCGCCACAGCCGTTTTCAGATAGCCCTCAATGCAAAGGCTCTAGATGCAAATATTGGTGTTAGCGCTAATTCAATCATGGAAACACTGCATGTTGGTGAAGGGCATATTGAAGAAGGATCAGCCGAGTGGTTCTTGTGGGAGAACAACTCCATTTGGCTCACTAACTTCACACACCATCAGGCTTCCAAGCAGCTCTCAAGGAAACTCAGTTTTCACACTCTATGCTTAGTGACCTTTGAGTGCCTAGCACTGAAATGAAGCTTGGTGAGAATCCCACACAAACGAATGCTCCACATGCGGGTTTCACATGCCACCAACTCCACAGTCACAGGCAACTTCAGCACCACAGCCTTTTTCAGATAGCCCTCAATGCAAAGGCTCTAGACGCAAATATTGGTGTGAGAGCTAATTCATTCAAGGAAACACTGCATGTTGGTGAAGGGCATATTGAAGAAGGATCAGCCGAGTGGTTCTTGTGGGAGAACAACTCCATTTGGCTCACTAACTTCACACACCATCAGGCTTCCAAGCAGCTCTCAAGGAAACTCAGTTTTCACACTCTATGCTTAGTGCCCTTTGAGTGCCTAGGACTGAAATGAACCTGGTAGAGCATCCCACACAAACGAATGCTCCACATGCGGGTTTCACATGCCACCAACTCCACAGTCACAGGCAACTTCAGCGCCACAGCCGTTTTCAGATAGCCCTCAATGCAAAGGATCTAGACGCAAATATTGGTGTGAGAGCTAATTCAATCAAGGAAACACTGCATGTTGGTGAATGGCATATTGAAGAAGGATCAGCCGAGTGGTTCTTGTGGGAGAACAACTCCATTTGGCTCACTAACTTCACACACCATCAGGCTTCCAAGCAGCTCTCAAGGAAACTCAGTTTTCACACTCTATGCTTAGTGCCCTTTGAGTGCATTATCTAGGAATGAACCTGGTAGAGCATCCCACACAAACGAATCTCCATATGCGGGTTTCACATGCCACCAACTCCACAGTCACAGGCAACTTCAGCGCCACAGCCGTTTTCAGATAGCCCTCAATGCAAAGGCTCTAGACACAAATATTGGTGTGAGAGCTAATTCAATCAAGGAAACACTGCATGTTGGTGAAGGGCATATTGAAGAAGGATCAGCCGAGTGGTTCTTGTGGGAGAACAACTCCATTTGGCTCACTAACTTCACACAGCATCAGGCTTCCAAGCAGCTCACAAGGAAACTCAGTTTTCACACTCTATGCTTAGTGACCTTTGAGTGCCTAGCACTGAAATGAAGCTTGGTGAGCATCCCACACAAACGAATGCTCCACATGCGGGTTTCACATGCCACCAACTCCACAGTCACAGGCAACTTCAGCGCCACAGCCGTTTTCAGATAGCCCTCAATGCAAAGGATCTGGACGCAAATATTGGTTTGAGAGCTAGTTCAATCAAGGAAACACTGCATGTTGGTGAATGGCATATTGAAGAAGGATCAGCCGAGTGGTTCTTGTGGGAGAACAACTCCATTTGGCTCACTAACTTCACACACCATCAGGCTTCCAAGCAGCTCTCAAGGAAACTCAGTTTTCACACTCTATGCTTAGTGCCCTTTGAGTGCCTAGGACTGAAATGAAGCTTGTTGAGCATCACACACAAACGAATGCTCCACATGCAGGTTTCACATGCCACCAACTCCACAGTCACAGGCAACTTCAGCGCCACAGCCTTTTTCAGATAGCCCTCAATGCAAAGGCTCTAGACACAAATATTGGTGTGAGAGCTAATTCAATCAAGGAAACACTGCATGTTGGTGAAGGGCATATTGAAGAAGAATCACCCGAGTGGTTCTTGTGGGAGAACAACTCCATTTGGCTCACTAACTTCACACAGCATCAGGCTTCCAAGCAGCTCTCAAGGAAACTCAGTTTTCACACTCTATGCTTAGTGCCCTTTGAGTGCATTATCTAGGAATGAACCTGGTAGAGCATCCCACACAAACGAATGCTCCACATGCGGGTTTCACATGCCACCAACTCCACAGTCACAGGCAACTTCAGCACTACAGCCGTTTTCAGATAGCCCTCAATGCAAAGGCTCTAGACACAAATATTGGTGTGAGAGCTAATTCAATCAAGGAAACATTGCATGTTGGTGAAGGGCATATTGAAGAAGGATCAGCCGAGTGGTTCTTGTGGGAGAACAACTCCATTTGGCTCACTAACTTCACACACCATCAGGCTTCCAAGCAGCTCTCAAGGAAACTCAGTTTTCACACTCTATGCTTAGTGCCCTTTGAGTGCATTATCTAGGAATGAACCTGGTAGAGCATCCCACACAAACGAATCTCCACATGCGGGTTTCACATGCCACCAACTCCACAGTCACAGGCAACTTCAGCGCCACAGCCGTTTTCAGATAGCCCTCAATGCAAAGGCTCTAGACACAAATATTGGTGTGAGAGCTAATTCAATCAAGGAAACACTGCATGTTGGTGAAGGGCATATTGAAGAAGGATCAGCCGAGTGGTTCTTGTGGGAGAACAACTCCATTTGGCTCACTAACTTCACACACCATCAGGCTTCCAAGCAGCTCTCAAGGAAACTCAGTTTTTACACTCTATGCTTAGTGCCCTTTGAGTGCATTATCTAGGAATGAACCTGGTAGAGCATCCCACACAAACCAATGCTCCATATGCGGGTTTCACATGCCACCAAATCCACATTCTCAGGCAACTTCAGCGCCACAGCCGTTTTCAGATAGCCCTCAATGCAAAGGCTCTAGATGCAAATATTGGTGTGAGCGCTAATTCAATCATGGAAACACTGCATGTTGGTGAAGGGCATATTGAAGAAGGATCAGCCGAGTGGTTCTTGTGGGAGAACAACTCCATTTGGCTCACTAACTTCACACAGCATCAGGCTTCCAAGCAGCTCTCAAGGAAACTCAGTTTTCACACTCTATGCTTAGTGCCCTTTGAGTGCCTAGGACTGAAATGAACCTGGTAGTGCATCCCACACAAACGAATGCTCCACATGCGGGTTTCACATGCCACCAACTCCACAGTCACAGGCAACTTCAGCGCCACAGCCGTTTTCAGATAGCCCTCAATGCAAACGATCTAGACGCAAATATTGGTGTGAGAGCTAATTCAATCAAGGAAACACTGCATGTTGGTGAAGGGCATATTGAAGAAGGATCAGCCGAGTGGTTCTTGTGGGAGAACAACTCCATTTGGCTCACTAACTTCACACACCATCAGGCTTCCAAGCAGCTCTCAAGGAAACTCAGTTTTCACACTCTATGCCTAGTGACCTTTGAGTGCCTAGGACTGAAATGAAGCTTGTTGAGCATCACACACAAACGAATGCTCCACATGCGGGATTCACATGCCACCAACTCCACAGTCACAGGCAACTTCAGCGCCACAGCCGTTTTCAGATAGCCCTCAATGCAAAGGCTCTAGACACAAATATTGGTGTGAGAGCTAATTCAATCAAGGAAACACTGCATGTTGGTGAAGGGCATATTGAAGAAGAATCACCCGAGTGGTTCTTGTGGGAGAACAACTCCATTTGGCTCACTAACTTCACACAGCATCAGGCTTCCAAGCAGCTCTCAAGGAAACTCAGTTTTCACACTCTATGCTTAGTGCCCTTTGAGTGCATTATCTAGGAATGAACCTGGTAGAGCATCCCACACAAACGAATGCTCCACATGCGGGTTTCACATGCCACCAACTCCACAGTCACAGGCAACTTCAGCACCACAGCCGTTTTCAGATAGCCCTCAATGCAAAGGCTCTAGACACAAATATTGGTGTGAGAGCTAATTCAATCAAGGAAACACTGCATGTTGGTGAAGGGCATATTGAAGAAGAATCAGCCGAGTGGTTCTTGTGGGAGAACAACTCCATTTGGCTCACTAACTTCACACACCATCAGGCTTCCAAGCAGCTCTCAAGGAAACTCAGTTTTCACACTCTATGCTTAGTGCCCTTTGAGAGCCTAGGACTGAAATGAAGCTTGTTGAGCATCACACACAAACGAATGCTCCACATGCGGGTTTCACATGCCACCAACTCCACAGTCACAGGCAACTTCAGCGCCACAGCCATTTTCAGATAGCCCTCAATGCAAAGGCTCTAGACGCAAATATTGGTGTGAGAGCTAATTCAATCAAGGAAACACTGCATGTTGGTGAAGGGGATATTGAAGAAGGATCAGCCGAGTGGTTCTTGTGGGAAAACAACTCCATTTGGCTCACTAACTTCACACAGCATCAGGCTTCCAAGCAGCTCTCAAGGAAACTCAGTTTTCACACTCTATGCTTAGTGCCCTTTGAGTGCATTATCTAGGAATGAACCTGGTAGAGCATCCCACACAAACGAATGCTCCACATGCGGGTTTCACATGCCACCAACTCCACATTCTCAGGCAACTTCAGCGCCACAGCTGTTTTCAGATAGCCCTCAATGCAAAGGATCTAGACACAAATATTGGTGTGAGAGCTAATTCAATCAAGGAAACACTGCATGTTGGTGAAGGGCATATTGAAGAAGGATCAGCCGAGTGGTTCTTGTGGGAGAACAACTCCATTTGGCTCACTAACTTCACACACCATCAGGCTTCCAAGCAGCTCTCAAGGAAACTCAGTTTTCACACTCTATGCTTAGTGCCTTTTGAGTGCCTAGGACTGAAATGAAGCTTGTTGAGCATCACACACAAACGAATGCTCCACATGCGGGTTTCACATGCCACCAACTCCACAGTCACAGGCAACTTCAGCGCCACAGCCGTTTTCAGATAGCCCTCAATGCAAAGGATCTAGACGCAAATATTGGTGTGAGAGCTAATTCAATCAAGGAAACACTGCATGTTGGTGAATGGCATATTGAAGAAGGATCAGCCGAGTGGTTCTTGTGGGAGAACAACTCCATTTGGCTCACTAACTTCACACACCATCAGGCTTCCAAGCAGCTCTCAAGGAAACTCAGTTTTCACACTCTATGCTTCGTGCCCTTTGAGTGCATTATCTAGGAATGAACCTGGTAGAGCATCTCACACAAACGAATGCTCCACATGCGGGTTTCACATGCCACCAACTCCACAGTCACAGGCAACTTCAGCGCCACAGCCGTTTTCAGATAGCCCTCAATGCAAAGGCTGTAGATGCTAATATTGGTGTGAGAGCTAATTCAATCAAGGAAACACTGCATGTTGGTGAAGGGCATATTGAAGAAGGATCAGCCGAGTGGTTCTTGTGGGAGAACAACTCCATTTGGCTCACTAACTTCACACATCATCAGGCTTCCAAGCAGCTCTCAAGGAAACTCAGTTTTCACACTCTATGCTTAGTGCCCTTTGAGTGCATTATCTAGGAATGAACCTGGTAGAGCATCCCACACAAACGAATGCTCCACATGCGGGTTTCGCATGCCACCAACTCCACAGTCACAGGCAACTTCAGCGCCACAGCCGTTTTCAGATAGCCCTCAATGCAAAGGCTCTAGACGCAAATATTGGTGTGAGAGCTAATTCAATCAAGGAAACACTGCATGTTGGTGAAGGGCATATTGAAGAAGGATCAGCCGAGTGGTTCTTGTGGAAGAACAACTCCATTTGGCTCACTAACTTCACACAGCATCAGGCTTCCAAGCAGCTCTCAAGGAAACTCAGTTTTCACACTCTATGCTTAGTGCCCTTTGAGTGCCTAGGACTGAAATGAACCTGGTAGAGCATCCCACAAAAAACGAATGCTCCACATGCGGGTTTCACATGCCACCAACTCCACAGTCACAGGCAACTTCAGCGCCACAGCCGTTTTCACATAGCCCTCAATGCAAAGGCTCTAGACGCAAATATTGGTGTGAGAGCTAATTCAATCAAGGAAGCACTGCATGTTGGTGAAGGGCATATTGAAGAAGGATCAGCCGAGTGGTTCTTGTGGGAGAACAACTCCATTTGGCTCACTAACTTCACACAGCATCAGGCTTCCAAGCAGCTCTCAAGGAAACTCAGTTTTCACACTCTAGGCTTCGTGCCCTTTGAGTGCATTATCTAGGAATGAACCTGGTAGAGCATCACACACAAACGAATGCTCCACATGCGGGTTTCGCATGCCACCAACTCCACAGTCACAGGCAACTTCAGCGCCACAGCCGTTTTCAGATAGCCCTCAATGCAAAGGCTCTAGACGCAAATATTGGTGTGAGAGCTAATTCAATCAAGGAAACACTGCATGTTGGTGAAGGGCATATTGAAGAAGGATCAGCCAAGTGGTTCTTGTGGGAGAACAACTCCATTTGGCTCACTAACTTCACACAGCATCAGGCTTCCAAGCAGCTCTCAAGGAAACTCAGATTTCACACTCTATGCTTAGTGCCCTTTGAGTGCCTAGGACTGAAATGAAGCTTGTTGAGCATCACACACAAACGAATGCTCCACATGCGGGTTTCACATGCCACCAACTCCACAGTCACAGGCAACTTCAGCGCCACAGCCGTTTTCAGATAGCCCTCAATGCAAAGGATCTAGACGCAAATATTGGTGTGAGAGCTAATTTAATCAAGGAAACACTGCATGTTGGTGAAGGGCATATTGAAGAAGGATCAGGAGACTCGCAAGATGGCCGTCATAGGAGGAAGACTGTGAGAGAGCTCACAGACAGAGAGGGCTAGAACGCGACAAAAGCGTAAGTGGAGCAGCATAGAACTACAGGGAGAAGAACGTGAAGTTCCCTGGACAGTGTGGAGCCAAAAAAATCCACACAACTCGGAAGAGCAACCAGGGAAAAACAAAGCAAAGGACAGGGAAGGCGACTTTCCGCTCCTGACCTGCTGAGTCACCTCTGAGGGCAGACGCTGAAAGCCGCCGAACCCACCCAAAGACCGACCTGAAGACGCTGTGGCCGTGAGGACCGGAGGTGATTGGGACCCGCTGGCATCTGCTCACCCTGGTCACCAGGACTCGCCAGGACCTGCCCCGCTGCGGACACCAGGACCCTGAATCACCGGGACCCGCCGGCATCTGCCCACCCTGGTCGCCAACCCCCGGGACCTGCACCAGCCGCAGCCTCCAGGCTCCATCGCGACCCGCGCGGAGACCAGCAACGGACGCAGCAGTCGGGAGACGCACTGGCGGCCAGGATTCCCACCAGAGGAAGAGGCAGACTGCAAGAACCTGAGGTTTGAGTGAGTTGGGTGGGGACAGTGGTGGGTTGGAGGCTTCGGGAGTTGGCCCCCCAGGGGCACGGACAGAGCCTGAACACAATTGGCCTCCCCGCCCCTCTCCCCCCCCAGGCTCCAGCCTCTATAGACACAGGGCGAGTGCCTTGAGACTGCCAAAACTGTGTCTGGGAGAAAGGCAAAAGGCACACTGGATACTCCCCTGTGCCTTTGCGGTGTGGCACTCAGCTGGGCGGTGCTATCCCACAGGAACCCAAGCACGCCTCTGGGCTGGGCAGTTCCCTGCTAGCGCAGGGGCGGTCGGTCCCCTGCAAGTGCTGGGGTGGGCGGACCTGCGCAGGAGGCGTTTCCAGAGAGCACCTGGAACACGCCCTATAGTCCCTTGCTCCGAGCCCTGTGATCCAGTAAACAGGGTGCGCGCACAGAGAGTGCCTTCACTCCCCCCCCGCCCTGTGGTAGCATACCTGTAGGGGACGAGCTGAGAGTGTGCTTTGAATCCGCTGGGCCCTGGAAGAGGCGCCCTGAGGTCCAGTGTTCTGGAGACGCACCAAAAGTGCCTTGAAAATTCCCACACCCTGCTACTCCACGCCTGCAGACTCCGATCTCTACAGGATAGTGCTTGGAGACCCCTCAGCACACTGGTGCCTAGGTCTCTCAAAAAAGAAACACTAACACAATGGGAAGAAATACCAGAAAAGGTAATGATCCAGATGAGAGTGCCAACACCCTACCAATAAAGGATCGAAAGCCAATGTCTATTTCGGAGATGCGAGATGAAGACATAGAAGATCTACCAGACAAGGAATTCAAAAAAATAATGTTAAAATATGTCAGAGACAATGAGAAGAATTGGGAGGACTTCAAGGAATTCAAGAACCACATAGCCTCAGAAATACAACAAATGAAAAGTAAAATCCTTGACTTAGAGCACAAAATTGAGAGCCTAACCAACAGAACAAATACAGCAGAAGAGAGGATCTCTGAAACGGAAGACACACAAAACGAACACACCCAGTTCATGAAACAGCTGGAGACAAGTCTGAACAAAGCCAATAAGACCATACAAGAAATGAAAGACAACCTCAGAAAATCAAATATTAGGATTATTGGCCTTCCTGAAGGAGCAGAAAAAGAATCAGGAATGCAAATGGTGCTCGACGAAATTATACAGGAAAACTTTCAAAACACTTGGAACATGAATCCAGCTCAAATCCAGGACGGTCAGAGGACTCCCAGCAGATATGACCCAAAGCGATCTTCACCCAGACATATGGTGCTCAACTTCCACTCCAACGAAGACAAAGAAAGAATCCTGAGACAAGTACGAAGCAGAGAAAAGATCACATACCGGGGAAAACCAATCAGGATCACGGCTGACTTTTCTGAAGAGACCTTACAAGCAAGAAGAGAATGGACAAAGATCTTCCAAATCCTGAATCAGAACAACTGTCAACCAAGAATATTGTACCCAGCAAAGATCTCATTCGTATTTGAGAACGAAATCAAATACTTCCACAGCAAAGAGAAATTAGAAGAATATGCCAGCACAAAACCAGCTCTACAAAATCTCCTTAGAAATGCACTAATTCCAGAAAAAAAGGAGGTGAATCATAAGCAAAGATGGCAAACAGGAAGGTCTCCCCACTAAAGTCCACACAAGGAAGGGCAATAACACAGATATCAACACCCACAAAAACAAGTATGGCAGGGCAAAATCACAACCTCTCAATTTTAACTCTCAACACAAATGGCCTGAACTCACCAATCAAAAGGCATAGATTAACAGAATGGATTATCAAACAGCACCCAACTATCTGTTGCCTACAAGAGACACATCTAACCAGAAGAGATTCAAAGAAGCTGAAAGTGAAAGGTTGGAAACAGATATTTCATGCCAATGGACGAGAAAAAAAGGCTGGGGTAGCTGTCTTAATTTCAGATGATGTGGACTTCAATCTGACACACATCAAAAAGGACAGGGAAGGACATTATATATTGGTGAAGGGACTGATCCATCAGGAAGTAATTACCATTGTGAACATATATGCACCAAATTCAAACGCACCTAGCTACGTGAAGCAATTACTCACGGACTTAAGGGGAGACATAGATATGCACACAATAATAGTGGGTGATCTTAACACCCCACTAACAACTATAGACAGATCAACAAAACAAAAACTCAACAAAGAAACAACAGAACTCATACAAACAATAGAACAACTGGACTTGGTTGACATTTATAGAATTTTTTACCCTAAGGCCACAGATTATACATTTTTTTCAGCAGTACATGGCACCTTCTCCAGGATCGACCACATGATAGGACACAAAGCAAACCTAAATAACTTCAAAAAGATAGGAATCATACCATGTACCCTCTCAGACCACCACGGAATGAAGCTGGAAATCAGCAATTCAAAATGCCCCAGGAAATACAGAAACTCTTGGAGGCTGAACAATATGCTACTAAACGAACAATGGATCAGAGAAGAAATTAAAGATGAGATCAAAAAATTTATGGAAACCAATGAAAACTCTGACACAACATTCCAAAATTTGTGGGACACTGCCAAAGCAGTGCTACGGGGTAAACTCATCGCAATTGGAGCTCATGTCAAGGCCCAAGAGAGGCGCCAAATACAGGAACTAAACACACACCTCCAGGAACTGGAAAAACAACAGCAGAAGAGCCCCACACACAATAGGAAACAAGAAATCATCAAAACAAGGGAGGAAATCAACCAGATAGAAATAAAAAAAACCATACACAAAATCAATGAATCAAAAAGCTGGTTTTTTGAGAAGATAAACAAGATAGACACTCCACTGGCCCGACTGACAAAGAAAAAACAAGAGAAGGCAAGAATTAACAGCATCAAAGATGAAAAAGGCAACATAACAACAGACACCGCATCCATTAAGGCCATAATCAGAAATTACTACAAAGCACTGTACTCCAACAAATCAGAAGATCACCAAGAAATGGAAAAGTTCTTAGACTTCTACCACTTGCCAAAACTTAGCCCAGAGGCAACAAACGACCTGAACAAACCCATAACTGAAGTAGAGATTGAATCAGTGATTAAAGACCTCCCAACAAGGAAAAGCCCAGGCCCAGACGGCTTCACTCCAGAATTCTACAAAACATTCCGAACAGAGCTGACCCCAATCCTCTACAAACTCTTCAAAACAATAGAAAAAGAGGCAACCCTTCCAAACTCATTCTATGAAGCCAACATTACCTTAATCCCAAAACCAGACAGAGAACTAACAGAGAAGGAAAACTACAGACCTATCTCTTTGATGAACATTGATGCTAAGATTCTCAACAAAATCCTAGCCAACAGAATTCAAAAACACATCAGACAGATCATTCATCCAGATCAAGTAGGATTCATCCCTGGAATGCAGGGATGGTTCAACATTCGAAAATCTATAAATGTGATACACCACATCCAAAAACTGAAAAACAAGAATCACATGATAGTATCAATAGATGCGGAAAAAGCTTTCGACAAAATCCAACATCACTTCCTACTAAAAACCCTAACCAAGGTAGGCATAGATGGAAAAATCCACAACATAATTAAAGCCATATATGAAAAACCCAACGCCAGCATCATACTGAATGGAGAAAAGCTGGAACCCTTCCCACTGAGATCTGGAACAAGACAGGGATGTCCACTTTCTCCACTACTATTCAACATAGTCCTAGAGGTACTCGCTGAGGCCATAAGACAAGAAAAAGAAATCAGAGGAATCCAAATGGGAAACGAAGAAGTCAAGCTCTCACTATACGCAGATGATATGATTCTTTATGTAGAAGAGCCAAGAGACTCAATACAGAGACTGCTAGAACTTGTACGAGAGTTTGGTAGAGTGGCAGGGTACAAAATTAATGAACAAAAATCAACAGCCATAGTGTATGCGAACAGCCCCAAGATGGAAAAAGACTTAACCAGCAAGATACCATTCAAAATAACAGAGAAAAGTATGAAATATCTGGGAATAAATCTAACCAAAAATGTAGAAGACTTATTTGAAGAAAACTACAATCTGCTTAAAAAAGAAATTGAACAAGACCTCAAAAGATGGAGTAATATCCCATGCTCCTGGATAGGTAAAATCAATATCATTAAAATGTCTATACTGCCAAAAGCAATATATACATTCAACGCAATCCCAATCAAATTGCCCAAAACATTCTTCACAGATCTGGAAACAATGATCCAAAGGTTCATCTGGAAGCACAAAAAACCACGGATAGCTAGAATTATCCTGAAGAACAGGAAGTTAGCAGGGGGAATCACAGTTCCGGACCTCTGGACATACTATAGGGCAGTGGTTATCAAAACAGCGTGGTACTGGCACAAAGATAGAGCGGAAGATCAATGGAGCAGAATAGAAACGCCAGAAGGAAACCCACACAGATACAGCCAAATAATCTTTGACAAAAAGACAAACGACAACCCAGGCAAATGGGAAGGTCTGTTCAATAAATGCTGCTGGGACAACTGGTTGATAGCCTGCAGAAACAAAAAAATAGATCCACATCTCTCACCATACACTAAGATCAGATCTAAATGGATAACAGATCTAAACCTACATCCAGAAACCTTCAAACTTTTGGAAGAAAATGTTGGAAACACACTGGAACACTTAGGGGTAGGCCCTCACTTCCTAAAAAAGACTCCAGATGCAGTAGAAATCAAGACCAAAATAAACAATTGGGACCTCATCAAACTAAGAAGCTTCTGTACAGCTAGAGAAACAATCAACAAAGTAAAAAGGCAACCCACAGAATGGGAGAAGATCTTCGCACACGACATAGGTGATAGAGGGCTAATATCCAGAATATACAAAGAGCTACAAAACAACCAAAATGTCAAAACAAACAAGCCACTCAAGAAATGGGCACGGGAAATGGGCAGACACTTCACAAAGGAACAAACCCAAATGGCAAATAAACATATGAAAAAATGCTCAAGTTCCCTGGCAATAAGGGAAATCCAAATTAAAACATCAATGAGGTACCACCTAACGCCAGTAAGACTGGCTCACATGAATAAAAGCACCAACAACACTTGTTGGCGAGGTTGCGGGGAAAAGGGAACCCTACTCCACTGCTGGTGGGGCTGCAGGCTGGTACAGCCTCTATGGAAATCAGTATGGAGAATATTCAAACAACTCAAATTCAACATACCGTATGATCCAGCAATAGCACTCCTAGGAATATATCCAGAACACTTGTTCTATGAGAAACCAACATGTACTCCTATGTTCATAGCAGCACAATCAGTAATTGCAAAAACATGGAAACAACCAAAATGCCCATCAACAGAGGATTGGATAAGAAAGCTATGGTTCATCTACTCCATGGAATACTACTCAGCTATTAAAAAAAACAAAATGCAGTTCTTTGTGGCCAAATGGGCCAAACTGGAAACCATAATGCTAAGGGAAATGAGCCAATCCCAAAAGGTTAAATACCACATGTTTGCCTTAATTTAAGATGATATGATGTTAT
Organism: Ochotona princeps; assembly: GCF_030435755.1. Lineage (NCBI taxonomy): Eukaryota > Metazoa > Chordata > Mammalia > Lagomorpha > Ochotonidae > Ochotona > Ochotona princeps. The sequence continues at coordinate 165,616 of NW_026700420.1, read as the reverse complement.
GTATAACATGTTATGTTTTGAATGTTATATGTTGTGTATAAACTAAAATTGAAGTATAGGTGAGGTGGTCACAGAAGGTGGCTGGGAACCCGCATTTACTTTTAACATATTGGTTACTCATTACTATGTCAATTAATTCCATAATGATGTAAATTTTTGCTGATGGTATGTTGGAGCTTTCAATTGACTGGGATGATACTCTGCTGGCTCTGTCATCAGACCAGAGAGGGTATACCTAAGAAACCGTTGAACTTGACGGGACAATAAGATGCTGGACTCTATGTCTGGTATACGCTTGCAATGGGGAAATCTCAACTGAACTTGAGCTGTGGTTATGCAACAAGGTGGAGGAATCCACCATGGTGGGAGGGTTTGGGGAGGGGTGGGGAGAACCCAAGTATCTATGTAACTGTGTCACATAATACAATGTAATTACTGAAGTTAAATAATAAATAATTAAAAAAAAAAATAAAATAAAATAAAATAAAAAAAAAAAAAAAGAAGGATCAGCCGAGTGGTTCTTGTGGGAGAACAACTCCATTTGGCTCACTAACTTCACACACCATCAGGCTTCCAAGCAGCTCTCAAGGAAACTCAGTTTTCACACTCTATGCTTAGTGCCCTTTGAGTGCATTATCTAGGAATGAACCTGGTAGAGCATCACACACAAACGAATGCTCCAGATGCGGGTTTCACATGCCACCAACTCCACATTCTCAGGCAACTTCAGCGCCACAGCCGTTTTCAGATAGCCCTCAATGCAAAGGCTCTAGACGCAAATATTGGTGTGAGAGCTAATTCAATCAAGGAAACACTGCATGTTGGTGAAGGGCATATTGAAGAAGGATCAGCCGAGTGGTTCTTGTGGGAGAACAACTCAATTTGGCTCACTAACTTCACACATCATCAGGCTTCCAAGCAGCTCTCAAGGAAACTCAGTTTTCACACTCTATGCTTAGTGCCCTTTGAGTGCATTATCTAGGAATGAACCTGGTAGAGCATCCCACACAAACGAATGCTCCACATGCGGGTTTCACATGCCACCAACACCACAGTCACAGGCAACTTAAGCGCCACAGCCGTTTTCAGATAGCCCTCAATGCAAAGGCTCTAGACACAAATATTGGTGTGAGAGCTAATTCAATCAAGGAAACACTGCATGTTGGTGAAGGGCATATTGAAGAAGGATCAGCCGAGTGGTTCTTGTGGGAGAACAACTCCATTTGGCTCACTAACTTCACACACCATCGGGCTTCCAAGCAGCTCTCAAGGAAACTCAGTTTTCACACTCTATGCTTAGTGCCTTTTGAGTGCCTAGGACTGAAATGAAGCTTGTTGAGCATCCCACACAAACGAATGCTCCACATGCGGGTTTCACATGCCACCAACTCCACAGTCACAGGCAACTTCAGCGCCACAGCCGTTTTCACATAGCCCTCAATGCAAAGGCTCTAGACGCAAATATTGGTGTGAGAGCTAATTCAATCAAGGAAACACTGCATGTTGGTGAAGGGCATATTGAAGAAGGATCAGCCGAGTGGTTCTTGTGGGAGAACAACTCCATTTGGCTCACTAACTTCACACACCATCAGGCTTCCAAGCAGCTCTCAAGGAAACTCAGTTTTCACACTCTATGCTTAGTGCCTTTTGAGTGGCTAGGACTGAAATGAAGCTTGTTGAGCATCACACACAAACGAATGCTCCACATGCGGGTTTCACATGCCACCAACTCCACAGTCACAGGCAAATGCAGCGCCACAGCCGTTTTCAGATAGCCCTCAATGCAAAGGCTCTAGACCCAAATATTGGTGTGAGAGCTCATTCAATCAAGGAAACACTGCATGTTGGTGAAGGGCATATTGAAGAAGGATCAGCCGAGTGGTTCTTGTGGGAGAACAACTCCATTTGGCTCACTAACTTCACACAGCATCAGGCTTCCAAGCAGCTCTCAAGGAAACTCAGTTTTCACACTCTATGCTTAGTGCCCTTTGAGTGCATTATCTAGGAATGAACCTGGTAGAGCATCACACACAAACGAATGCTCCACATGCGGGTTTCGCATGCCACCAACTCCACAGTCACAGGCAACTTCAGCGCCACAGCCGTTTTCAGATAGCCCTCAATGCAAAGGCTCTAGACGCAAATATTGGTGTGAGAGCTAATTCAATCAAGGAAACACTGCATGTTGGTGAAGGGCATATTGAAGAAGGATCAGCCGAGTGGTTCTTGTGGGAGAACAACTCCATTTGGCTCACTAACTTCACACACCATCAGGCTTCCAAGCAGCTCTCAAGGAAACTCAGTTTTCACACTCTATGCTTAGTGTCCTTTGAGTGCATTATCTAGGAATGAACCTGGTAGAGCATCTCACACAAACGAATGCTCCACATGCGGGTTTCACATGCCACCAACTCCACAGTCACAGGCAACTTCAGCGCCACAGCCGTTTTCAGATAGCCCTCAATGCAAAGGATCTAGACGCAAATATTTGTTTGAGAGCTAATTCAATCAAGGAAACACTGCATGTTGGTGAAGGGCATATTGAAGAAGGATCAGCCGAGTGGTTCTTGTGGGAGAACAACTCCATTTGGCTCACTAACTTCACACATCATCAGGCTTCCAAGCAGCTCTCAAGGAAACTCAGTTTTCACACTCTATGCTTAGTGCCCTTTGAGTGCATTATCTAGGAATGAACCTGGTAGAGCATCCCACACAAACGAATGCTCCACATGCGGGTTTCACATGCCACCAACTCCACAGTCACAGGCAACTTCAGCGCCACAGCCGTTTTCAGATAGCCCTCAATGCAAAGGATCTAGACGCAAATATTGGTGTGACAGCTACTTCAATCAAGGAAACACTGCATGTTGGTGAAGTGCATATTGAAGAAGGATCAGCCGAGTGGTTCTTGTGGGAGAACAACTCCATTTGGCTCACTAACTTCACACACCATCAGGCTTCCAAGCAGCTCTCAAGGAAACTCAGTTTTCACACTCTATGCTTAGTGCCCTTTGAGTGCCTAGCACTGAAAAGAACCTGGTAGAGCATCCCACACAAACGAATGCTCCAGATGCGGGTTTCACATGCCACCAACTCCACAGTCACAGGCAACTTCAGCGCCACAGCCGTTTTCAGATAGCCCTCAATGCAAAGGCTCTAGACGCAAATATTGGTGTGAGAGCTAATTCAATCAAGGAAACACTGCATGTTGGTGAAGGGCATATTGAAGAAGGATCAGCCGAGTGGTTCTTGTGGGAGAACAACTCCATTTGGCTCACTAACTTCACACACCATCAGGCTTCCAAGCAGCTCTCAAGGAAACTCAGTTTTCACACTCTATGCTTAGTGCCCTGTGAGTGCCTAGGACTGAAAAGAACCTGGTAGAGCATCCCACACAAACGAATGCTCCACATGCGGGTTTCACATGCCACCAACTCCACATTCACAGGCAACTTCAGCGCCACAGCCGTTTTCAGATAGCCCTCAATGCAAAGGCTCTAGACGCAAATATTGGTGTGAGAGCTAATTCAATCAAGGAAACACTGCATGTTGGTGAAGGGCATATTGAAGAAGGATCAGCCGAGTGGTTCTTGTGGAGAACAACTCCATTTGGCTCACTAACTTCACACACCATCAGGCTTCCAAGCAGCTCTCAAGGAAACTCAGTTTTCACACTCTATGCATAGTGCCCTTTGAGTGCCTAGGACTGAAATGAACCTGGTAGAGCATCCCACACAAACGAATGCTCCACATGCGGGTTTCACATGCCACCAACTCCACAGTCACAGGCAACTTAACCGCCACAGCCGTTTTCAGATAGCCCTCAATGCAAAGGCTCTAGACGCAAATATTGGTGTGAGAGCTAATTCAATCAAGGAAACACTGCATGTTGGTGAAGGGCATATTGAAGAAGGATCAGCCGAGTGGTTCTTGTGGGAGAACAACTCCATTTGGCTCACTAACTTCACACACCATCAGGCTTCCAAGCAGCTCTCAAGGAAACTCAGTTTTCACACTCTATGCTTAGTGCCCTTTGAGTGCATTATCTAGGAATGAACCTGGTAGAGCATCCCACACAAACGAATCTCCACATGCGGGTTTCACATGCCACCAACTCCACAGTCACAGGCAACTTCAGCGCCACAGCCGTTTTCAGATAGCCCTCAATGCAAAGGCTCTAGACGCAAATATTGGTGTGACAGCTAATTCAATCAAGGAAACACTGCATGTTGGTGAAGGGCATATTGAAGAAGGATCAGCCGAGTGGTTCTTGTGGGAGAACAACTCCATTTGGCTCACTAACTTCACACAGCATCAGGCTTCCAAGCAGCTCTCAAGGAAACTCAGTTTTCACACTCTATGCTTAGTGCCTTTTGAGTGCCTAGGACTGAAAAGAACCTGGTAGAGCATCCCACACAAACGAATGCTCCACATGCGGGTTTCACATGCCACCAACTCCACATTCTCACGCAACTTCAGCGCCACAGCCGTTTTCAGATAGCCCTCAATGCAAAGGCTCTAGATGCAAATATTGGTGTGAGCGCTAATTCAATCATGGAAACACTGCATGTTGGTGAAGGGCATATTGAAGAAGGATCAGCCGAGTGGTTCTTGTGGGAGAACAACTCCATTTGGCTCACTAACTTCACACACCATCAGGCTTCCAAGCAGCTCTCAAGGAAACTCAGTTTTCACACTCTATGCTTAGTGACCTTTGAGTGCCTAGCACTGAAATGAAGCTTGGAAAGCATCCCACACAAAAGAATGCTCCACATGCGGGTTTCACATACCAACAACTCCACAGTCACAGGCAACTTCAGCGCCACAGCCGTTTTCAGATAGCCCTCAATGTAAAGGCTCTAGACCCAAATATTGGTGTGAGAGCTAATTCAATCAAGGAAACACTGCATGTTGGTGAAGGGCATATTGCAGACGGATCAGCCGAGTGGTTCTTGTGGGAGAACAACTCCATTTGGCTCACTAACTTCACACAGCATCAGGCTTCCAAGCAGCTCTCAAGGAAACTCAGTTTTCACACTCTATGCTTAGTGCCCTTTGAGTGCATTATCTAGGAATGAACCTCGTAGAGCATCCAACACAAACGAATCTCCACATGCGGGTTTCACATGCCACCAACTCCACAGTCACAGGCAACTTCAGCGCCACAGCCGTTTTCAGATAGCCCTCAATGCAAAGGAACTAGACGCAAATATTGATGTGACAGCTAATTCAATCAAGGAAACACTGCATGTTGGTGAAGGGTATATTGAAGAAGGATCAGCCGAGTGGTTCTTGTGGGAGAACAACTCCATTTGGCTCACTAACTTCACACACCATCAGGCTTCCAAGCACGCTCTCAAGGAAACTCAGTTTTCACACTCTATGCTTAGTGACCTTTGAGTGCCTAGCACTGAAATGAAGCTTGGAAAGCATCCCACACAAACGAATGCTCCACATGCGGGTTTCACATGCCAACAACTCCACAGTCACAGGCAACTTCAGCGCCACAGCCGTTTTCAGATAGCCCTCAATGCAAAGGCTCTAGACGCAAATATTGGTGTGAGAGCTAATTCAATCAATGAAACACTGCATGTTGGTGAAGGGCATATTGAAGAAGGATCAGCCGAGTGGTTCTTGTGGGAGAACAACTCCATTTGGCTCACTAACTTCACACACCATCAGGCTTCCAAGCAGCTCTCAAGGAAACTCAGTTTTCACACTCTATGCTTAGTGTCCTTTGAGTGCATTATCTAGGAATGAACCTGGTAGAGCATCCCACACAAACGAATGCTCCACATGCGGGTTTCACATGCCACCAACTCCACATTCACAGGCAACTTCAGCACCACAGCCGTTTTCAGATAGCCCTCAATGCAAAGGCTCTAGACCCAAATATTGGTGTGAGAGCTCATTCAATCAAGGAAACACTGCATGTTGGTGAAGGGCATATTGCAGAAGGATCAGCCGAGTGGTTCTTGTGGGAGAACAACTCCATTTGGCTCACTAACTTCACACAGCATCAGGCTTCCAAGCAGCTCTCAAGGAAACTCAGTTTTCACACTCTATGCTTAGTGCCCTTTGAGTGCATTATCTAGGAATGAACCTCGTAGAGCATCCAACACAAACGAATCTCCACATGCGGGTTTCACATGCCACCAACTCCACATTCACAGGCAACTTCAGCGCCACAGCCGTTTTCAGATAGCCCTCAATGCAAAGGCTCTAGACGCAAATATTGATGTGACAGCTAATTCAATCAAGGAAACACTGCATGTTGGTGAAGGGCATATTGAAGAAGGATCACCCGAGTGGTTCTTGTGGGAGAACAACTCCATTTGGCTCACTAACTTCACACACCATCAGGCTTCCAAGCAGCTCTCAAGGAAACTCAGTTTTCACACTCTATGCTTAGTGCCCTTTGAGTGCATTATCTAGGAATGAACCTGGTAGAGCATCCCACACAAACGAATGCTCCACATGCGGGTTCACATGCCACCAACTCCACAGTCACAGGCAACTTCAGCGCCACAGCCGTTTTCAGATAGCCCTCAATGCAAAGGCACTAGACGCAAATATTGGTGTGAGAGCTAATTCAATCAAGGAAACACTGCATGTTGGTGAAGGGCATATTGCAGAAGGATCAGCCGAGTGGTTCTTGTGGGAGAACAACTCCATTTGGCTCACTAACTTCACACACCATCAGGCTTCCAAGCAGCTCTCAAGGAAACTCAGTTTTCACACTCTATGCTTAGTGCCCTTTGAGTGCCTAGCACTGAAATGAAGCTTGGAAAGCATCCCACACAAACGAATGCTCCACATGCGGGTTTCACATGCCAACAACTCCACAGTCACAGGCAACTTCAGCGCCACAGCCGTTTTCAGATAGCCCTCAATGCAAAGGCTCTAGACGCAAATATTGGTGTGAGAGCTAATTCAATCAATGAAACACTGCATGTTGGTGAAGGGCATATTGAAGAAGGATCAGCCGAGTGGTTCTTGTGGGAGAACAACTCCATTTGGCTCACTAACTTCACACACCATCAGGCTTCCAAGCAGCTCTCAAGGAAACTCAGTTTTCACACTCTATGCTTAGTGTCCTTTGAGTGCATTATCTAGGAATGAACCTGGTAGAGCATCCCACACAAACGAATGCTCCACATGCGGGTTTCACATGCCACCAACTCCACATTCACAGGCAACTTCAGCACCACAGCCGTTTTCAGATAGCCCTCAATGCAAAGGCTCTAGACCCAAATATTGGTGTGAGAGCTCATTCAATCAAGGAAACACTGCATGTTGGTGAAGGGCATATTGCAGAAGGATCAGCCGAGTGGTTCTTGTGGGAGAACAACTCCATTTGGCTCACTAACTTCACACAGCATCAGGCTTCCAAGCAGCTCTCAAGGAAACTCAGTTTTCACACTCTATGCTTAGTGCCCTTTGAGTGCATTATCTAGGAATGAACCTCGTAGAGCATCCAACACAAACGAATCTCCACATGCGGGTTTCACATGCCACCAACTCCACATTCACAGGCAACTTCAGCGCCACAGCCGTTTTCAGATAGCCCTCAATGCAAAGGCTCTAGACGCAAATATTGATGTGACAGCTAATTCAATCAAGGAAACACTGCATGTTGGTGAAGGGCATATTGAAGAAGGATCACCCGAGTGGTTCTTGTGGGAGAACAACTCCATTTGGCTCACTAACTTCACACACCATCAGGCTTCCAAGCAGCTCTCAAGGAAACTCAGTTTTCACACTCTATGCTTAGTGCCCTTTGAGTGCATTATCTAGGAATGAACCTGGTAGAGCATCCCACACAAACGAATGCTCCACATGCGGGTTTCACATGCCACCAACTCCACAGTCACAGGCAACTTCAGCGCCACAGCCGTTTTCAGATAGCCCTCAATGCAAAGGCACTAGACGCAAATATTGGTGTGAGAGCTAATTCAATCAAGGAAACACTGCATGTTGGTGAAGGGCATATTGCAGAAGGATCAGCCGAGTGGTTCTTGTGGGAGAACAACTCCATTTGGCTCACTAACTTCACACACCATCAGGCTTCCAAGCAGCTCTCAAGGAAACTCAGTTTTCACACTCTATGCTTAGTGCCCTTTGAGTGCCTAGGACTGAAAAGAACCTGGTAGAGCATCCCACACAAACGAATGATCCACATGCGGGTTTCACATGCCACCAACTCCACAGTCACAGGCAACTTCAGCGCCACAGCCGTTTTCAGATAGCCCTCAATGCAAAGGCACTAGACGCAAATATTGGTGTGAGAGCTAATTCAATGAAGGAAACACTGCATGTTGGTGAAGGGCATATTGAAGAAGGATCAGCCGAGTGGTTCTTGTGGGAGAACAACTCCATTTGGCTCACTAACTTCACACAGCATCAGGCTTCCAAGCAGCTCTCAAGGAAACTCAGTTTTTACACTCTATGCTTATTGCCCTTTAAGTGCATTATCTAGGAATGAACCTGGTAGAGCATCCCACACAAACGAATGCTCCACATGCGGGTTTCACATGCCAACAACTCCACATTCTCAGGCAACTTCAGCGCCACAGCCGTTTTCAGATAGCCCTCAATGCAAAGGCTCTAGACGCAAATATTGGTGTGAGAGCTAATTCAATCAAGGAAACACTGCATGTTGGTGAAGGGCATATTGAAGAAGGATCAGCCGAGTGGTTCTTGTGGGAGAACAACTCCATTTGGCTCACTAACTTCACACACCATCAGGCTTCCAAGCAGCTCTCAAGGAAACTCAGTTTTCACACTCTATGCTTAGTGCCCTTTGAGTGCCTAGGAATGAAATGAACCTGGTAGAGCATCCCACACAAACGAATGCTCCACATGCGGGTTTCACATGCCAACAACTCCACATTCACAGGCAACTTCAGCGCCACAGCCGTTTTCAGATAGCCCTCAATGCAAAGGCACTAGACGCAAATATTGGTGTGAGAGCTAATTCAATCAAGGAAACACTGCATGTTGGTGAAGGGCATATTGAAGAAGGATCAGCCGAGTGGTTCTTGTGGGAGAACAACTCCATTTGGCTCACTAACTTCACACACCATCAGGCTTCCAAGCAGCTCTCAAGGAAACTCAGTTTTCACACTCTATGCTTAGTGCCCTTTGAGTGCCTAGGACTGAAATGAAGCTTGGTGAACATCCCACAGAAACGAATGATCCACATGCGGGTTTCACATGCCACCAACTCCACATTCACAGGCAACTTCAGCGCCACAGCCGTTTTCAGATAGCCCTCAATGCAAAGATTTAGACCCAAATATTTGTTTGAGAGCTAATTCAATCAAGGACACACTGCATGTTGGTGAAGGGCATATTGAAGAAGGATCAGCCGAGTGGTTCTTGTGGGAGAACAACTCCATTTGGCTCACTAACTTCAAACATCATCAGGCTTCCAAGCAGCTCTCAAGGAAACTCAGTTTTCACACTCTATGTTTAGTGCCCTTTGAGTGCATTATCTAGGAATGAACCTCGTAGAGCATCCCACACAAACGAATGCTCCACATGCGGGTTTCACATGCCACCAACTCCACAGTCACAGGCAACTTCAGCACCACAGCCGTTTTCAGATAGCCCTCAATGCAAAGGCTCTAGACGCAAATATTGGTGTGAGAGCTAATTCAATCAAGGAAACACTGCATGTTGGTGAAGCGCATATTGAAGAAGGATCAGCCGAGTGGTTCTTGTGGGAGAACAACTCCATTTGGCTCACTAACTTCACACACCATCAGGCTTCCAAGCAGCTCTCAAGGAAACTCAGTTTTCACACTCTATGCTTAGTGCCCTTTGAGTGCATTATCTAGGAATGAACCCGGTAGAGCATCCCACACAAACGAATGCTCCACATGCGGGTTTCACATGCCAACAACTCCACATTCACAGGCAACTTCAGCGCCACAGCCGTTTTCAGATAGCTCTCAATGCAAAGGCTCTAGACGCAAATATTGGTGTGAGAGCTAATTCAATCAAGGAAACACTGCATGTTGGTGAAGGGCATATTGAAGAAGGATCAGCCGAGTGGTTCTTGTGGGAGAACAACTCCATTTGGCTCACTAACTTCACACACCATCAGGCTTCCAAGCAGCTCTCAAGGAAACTCAGTTTTCACACTCTATGCTTAGTGCCCTTTGAGTGCCTAGGACTGAAATGAAGCTTGGTGAACATCCCACAGAAACGAATGATCCACATGCGGGTTTCACATGCCACCAACTCCACATTCACAGGCAACTTCAGCGCCACAGCCGTTTTCAGATAGCCCTCAATGGAAAGATTTAGACCCAAATATTTGTTTGAGAGCTAATTCAATCAAGGAAACACTGCATGTTGGTGAAGGGCATATTGAAGAAGGATCAGCCGAGTGGTTCTTGTGGGAGAACAACTCCATTTGGCTCACTAACTTCAAACATCATCAGGCTTCCAAGCAGCTCTCAAGGAAACTCAGTTTTCACACTCTATGCTTAGTGCCCTTTGAGTGCATTATCTAGGAATGAACCTGGTAGAGCATCCCACACAAACGAATGCTCCACATGCGGGTTTCACATGCCAACAACTCCACATTCTCAGGCAACTTCAGCGCCACAGCCGTTTTCAGATAGCCCTCAATGCAAAGGCTCTAGACGCAAATATTGGTGTGAGAGCTAATTCAATCAAGGAAACACTGCATGTTGGTGAAGCGCATATTGAAGAAGGATCAGCCGAGTGGTTCTTGTGGGAGAACAACTCCATTTGGCTCACTAACTTCACACACCATCAGGCTTCCAAGCAGCTCTCAAGGAAACTCAGTTTTCACACTCTATGCTTAGTGCCCTTTGAGTGCATTATCTAGGAATGAACCTGGTAGAGCATCCCACACAAACGAATGCTCCACATGCGGGTTTCACATGCCAACAACTCCACATTCACAGGCAACTTCAGCGCCACAGCCGTTTTCAGATAGCCCTCAATGCAAAGGCTCTAGACGCAAATATTGGTGTGAGAGCTAATTCAATCAAGGAAACACTGCATGTTGGTGAAGGGCATATTGAAGAAGGATCAGCCGAGTGGTTCTTGTGGGAGAACAACTCCATTTGGCTCACTAACTTCACACACCATCAGACTTCCAAGCAGCTCTCAAGGAAACTCAGTTTTCACACTCTATGCTTAGTGCCCTTTGAGTGCCTAGGACTGAAATGAACCTGGTAGAGCATCCCACACAAACGAATGCTCCACATGCGGGTTTCACATGCCACCAACTCCACATTCTCAAGCAACTTAAGCGCCACAGCCGTTTTCAGATAGCCCTCAATGCAAAGGCTCTAGACGCAAATATTGGTGTGAGAGCTAATTCAATCAAGGAAACACTGCATGTTGGTGAAGGGCATATTGAAGAAGGATCAGCCGAGTGGTTCTTGTGGGAGAACAACTCCATTTGGCTCACTAACTTCACACACCATCAGGCTTCCAAGCAGCTCTCAAGGAAACTCAGTTTTCACACTCTATGCTTAGTGCCCTTTGAGTGCCTAGGACTGAAATGATGCTTGGAGACCAACCCACACAAACGAATGATCCACATGCGGGTTTCACATGCCAACAACTCCACATTCACAGGCAACTTCAGCGCCACAGCCGTTTTCAGATAGCCCTCAATGCAAAGGCTCTAGACGCAAATATTGGTGTGAGAGCTAATTCAATCAAGGAAACACTGCATGTTGGTGAAGGGCATATTGAAGAAGGATCAGCCGAGTGGTTCTTGTGGGAGAACAACTCCATTTGGCTCACTAACTTCACACACCATCAGGCTTCCAAGCAGCTCTCAAGGAAACTCAGTTTTCACACTCTATGCTTCGTGCCCTTTGAGTGCATTATCTAGGAATGAACCTGGTAGAGCATCCCACACAAACGAATGATCCACATGCGGGTTTCACATGCCAACAACTCCACAGTCACAGGCAACTTCAGCGCCACAGCCGTTTTCAGATAGCCCTCAATGCAAAGGCTCTAGACGCAAATATTTGTGTGACAGCTAATTCAATCAAGGAAACACTGCATGTTGGTGAAGGGCATATTGAAGAAGGATCAGCCGAGTGGTTCTTGTGGGAGAACAACTCCATTTGGCTCACTAACTTCAAACATCATCAGGCTTCCAAGCAGCTCTCAAGGAAACTCAGTTTTCACACTCTATGCTTAGTGCCCTTTGAGTGCATTATCTAGGAATGAACCTGGTAGAGCATCCCACACAAACGAATGCTCCCCATGCGGGTTTCACATGCCAACAACTCCACATTCTCAGGCAACTTCAGCGCCACAGCCGTTTTCAGATAGCCCTCAATGCAAAGGATCTGGGCGCAAATATTTGTTTGAGAGCTAATTCAATCAAGGAAACACTGCATGTTGGTGAAGGGCATATTGAAGAAGGATCAGCCGAGTGGTTCTTGTGGGAGAACAACTCCATTTGGCTCACTAACTTCACACATCATCAGGCTTCCAAGCAGCTCTCAAGGAAACTCAGTTTTCACACTCTATGCTTAGTGCCCTTTGAGTGCATTATCTAGGAATGAACCTGGTAGAGCATCACACACAAACGAATGCTCCACATGCGGGTTTCACATGCCAACAACTCCACATTCTCAGGCAACTTCAGCGCCACAGCCGTTTTCAGATAGCCCTCAATGCAAAGGCACTAGACGCAAATATTGGTGTGAGAGCTAATTCAATCAAGGAAACACTGCATGTTGGTGTAGGGCATATTGAAGAAGGATCAGCCGAGTGGTTCTTGTGGGAGAACAACTCCATTTGGCTCACTAACTTCACACAGCATCAGGCTTCCAAGCAGCTCTCAAGGAAACTCAGTTTTCACACTCTATGCTTAGTGCCCTTTGAGTGCATTATCTAGGAATGAACCTGGTAGAGCATCCCACACAAACGAATGATCCACATGCGGGTTTCACATGCCACCAACTCCACAGTCACAGGCAACTTCAGCGCCACAGCCGTTTTCAGATAGCCCTCAATGCAAAGGCTCTAGACGCAAATATTGGTGTGAGAGCTAATTCAATCAAGGAAACACTGCATGTTGGTGAAGGGCATATTGAAGAAGGATCAGCCGAGTGGTTCTTGTGGGAGAACAACTCCATTTGGCTCACTAACTTCACACACCATCAGGCTTCCAAGCAGCTCTCAAGGAAACTCAGTTTTCACACTCTATGCTTAGTGCCCTTTGAGTGCCTAGGACTGAAATGAACCTGGTAGAGCATCCCACACAAACGAATGCTCCACATGCGGGTTTCACATGCCACCAACTCCACAGTCACAGGCAACTTCAGCGCCACAGCCGTTTTCAGATAGCCCTCAATGCAAAGGCTCTAGACGCAAATATTGGTGTGAGAGCTAATTCAATCAAGGAAACACTGCATGTTGGTGAAGGGCATATTGAAGAAGGATCAGCCGAGTGGTTCTTGTGGGAGAACAACTCCATTTGGCTCACTAACTTCACACACCATCAGGCTTCCAAGCAGCTCTCAAGGAAACTCAGTTTTCACACTCTATGCTTAGTGCCCTTTGAGTGCATTATCTAGGAATGAACCTGGTAGAGCATCCCACACAAACGAATGCTCCACATGCGGGTTTCACATGCCAACAACTCCACATTCACAGGCAACTTCAGCGCCACAGCCGTTTTCAGATAGCTCTCAATGCAAAGGCTCTAGACGCAAATATTGGTGTGAGAGCTAATTCAATCAAGGACACACTGCATGTTGGTGAAGGGCACATTGAAGAAGGATCAGCCGAGTGGTTCTTGTGGGAGAACAACTCCATTTGGCTCACTAACTTCACACACCATCAGGCTTCCAAGCAGCTCTCAAGGAAACTCAGTTTTCACACTCTATGCTTAGTGCCCTTTGAGTGCCTATGACTGAAATGAAGCTTGGTGAACATCCCACAGAAACGAATGATCCACATGCGGGTTTCACATGCCACCAACTCCACATTCACAGGCAACTTCAGCGCCACAGCCGTTTTCAGATAGCCCTCAATGCAAAGATTTAGACCCAAATATTTGTTTGAGAGCTAATTCAATCAAGGAAACACTGCATGTTGGTGAAGGGCATATTGAAGAAGGATCAGCCGAGTGGTTCTTGTGGGAGAACAACTCCATTTGGCTCACTAACTTCACACAGCATCAGGCTTCCAAGCAGCTCTCAAGGAAACTCAGTTTTCACACTCTATGCTTAGTGCCCTTTGAGTGCCTAGGACTGTAATGAAGCTTGGTGAACATCCCAGAGAAACGAATCTCCACATGCGGGTTTCACATGCCACCAACTCCACATTCACAGGCAACTTCAGCGCCACAGCCGTTTTCAGATAGCCCTCAATGCAAACGATCTAGACGCAAATATTGGTGTGAGAACTAATTCAATCAAGGAAACATTGCATTTTTGTGAAGGGCATATTGAAGAAGGATCAGCCGAGTGGTTCTTGTGGGAGAACAACTCCATTTGGCTCACTAACTTCACACAGCATCAGGCTTCCAAGCAGCTCTCAAGGAAACTCAGTTTTCACACTCTATGCTTACTGCCCTTTGAGTGCATTAGCTAGGAATGAACCTGGTAGAGCATCCCGCAGAAATGAATGCTCCACATGCGGGTTTCACATGCCACCAACTCCACATTCACAGGCAACTTCAGCGCCACAGCCGTTTTCAGATAGCCCTCAATGCAAAGGCTCTAGATGCAAATATTGGTTTGACAACTAATTCAATCAAGGAAACACTGCATGTTGGTGAAGGGCATATTGAAGAAGGATCAGCCGAGTGGTTCTTGTGGGAGAACAACTCCATTTGGCTCACTAACTTCACACAGCATCAGGCTTCCAAGCAGCTCTCAAGGAAACTCAGTTTTCACACTCTATGCTTAGTGCCCTTTGAGTGCCTAGGACTGTAATGAAGCTTGGTGAACATCCCAGAGAAACGAATCTCCACATGCGGGTTTCACATGCCACCAACTCCACATTCACAGGCAACTTCAGCGCCACAGCCGTTTTCAGATAGCCCTCAATGCAAAGGCTCTAGACGCAAATATTGGTGTGAGAACTAATTCAATCAAGGAAACATTGCATTTTTGTGAAGGGCATATTGAAGAAGGATCAGCCGAGTGGTTCTTGTGGGAGAACAACTCGATTTGGCTCACTAACTTCACACAGCATCAGGCTTCCAAGCAGCTCTCAAGGAAACTCAGTTTTCACACTCTATGCTTAGTGCCCTTTGAGTGCCTGGGACTGAAATGAAGCTTGGTGAACATCCCACACAAACGAATGCTCCACATGCGGGTTTCACATGCCACCAACTCCACAGTTACACGCAACTTCAGCGCCACAGCCATTTTCAGATAGCCCTCAATGCAAAGGCTGTAGATGCTAATATTGGTGTGAGAGCTAATTCAATCAAGGAAACACTGCATGTTGGTGAAGGGCATATTGAAGAAGGATCAGCCGAGTGGTTCTTGTGGGAGAACAACTCCATTTGGCTCACTAACTTCACAAACCATCTAGCTTCCAAGCAGATCTCAAGGAAACTCAGTTTTCACACTCTATGCTTTGTGCCCTTTGAGTGCATTATCTAGAAATGAACCTGGTAGACCATCCCACAAAAACGAATGCTCCACATGCGGGTTTCACATGCCACCAACTCCACAGTAACAGGCAACTGCAGAGCCACAGCCGTTTTCAGATAGCCCTCAAGGCAAAGGCTGTAGATGCAAATATTGGTGTGAGAGCTAATTCAATCAAGGAAACACTGCATGTTGGTGAAGGGCATATTGAAGAAGGATCACCCGAGTGGTTCTTGTGGGAGAACAACTCCATTTTGCTCACTAACTTCACACAGCATCAGGCTTTCAAGCAGCTCTCAAGGAAACTCAGTTTTCACACTCTATGATTAGTGCCCTTTGAGTGCCTAGGACTGAAATAAAATTTGGTGAACATCCCACAGAAACGAATGATCCACATGCGGGTTTCACATGCCACCAACTCCACATTCACAGGCAACTTCAGCGCCACAGCCATTTTCAGATAGCCCTCAATGCAAAGGCTGTAGATGCAAATATTGGTGTGAGAGCTAATTCAATCAAGGAAACACTGCATGTTGGTGAAGGGCATATTGAAGAAGGATCAGCCGAGTGGTTCTTGTGGGAGAACAACTCCATTTGGCTCACTAACTTCACACACCATCAGGCTTCCAAGCAGCTCTCAAGGAAACTCAGTTTTCACACTCTATGCTTAGTGCCCTTTGAGTGCCTAGGACTGTAATGAAGCTTGGTGAGCATCCCACACAAACGAATACTCCACATGCGGGTTTCACATGCCACCAACTCCACATTCACAGGCAACTTCAGCACCACAGCCGTTTTCAGATAGCCCTCAATGCAAAGTGTCTAGACACAAATATTGGTGTGAGAGCTAATTCAATCAAGGAAACACTGCATGTTGGTGAAGGGCATATTGAAGAAGGATCAGCCGAGTGGTTCTTGTGGGAGAACAACTCCATTTGGCTCACTAACTTCACACAGCATCAGGCTTCCAAGCAGCTCTCAAGGAAACTCAGTTTTCACACTCTATGCTTAGTGCCCTTTGAGTGCATTATCTAGGAATGAACCTGGTAGAGCATCCCACACAAATAAATGCTCCACATGCGGGTTTCACATGCCACCAACTCCACATTCACAGGCAACTTCAGCGCCAAAGCCGTTTTCAGATAGCCATCAATGCAAAGGCTCTGGGCGCAAATATTGGTGTGAGAGCTAATTCAATCAAGGAAACACTGCATGTTCTTGAAGGGGATGTTGAAGAATGATCAGCCGAGTGGTTCTTGTGGAAGAACACCTCCATTAGGCTCACTAACTTCACACACCATCAGGCTTCCAAGCAGCTCTCAAGGAAACTCAGTTTTCACACTCTATGCTTAGTGCCCTTTGAGTGCCTAGGACTGAAATGAAGCTTGGAGAGCATCCCACACAAACGAATGCTCCACATGCGGGTTTCACATGCCACCAACTCCACAGTCACAGGCAACTGCAGCGCCACAGCCTTTTCAGCTAGCCCTCAATGCAAAGGCTGTAGATGCAAATATTGGTGTGAGAGCTAATTCAATCAAGGAAACACTGCATGTTGGTGAAGGGCATATTGAAGAAGGATCAGCCGATTGGTTCTTGTGGGAGAACAACTCCATTTGGCTCACTAACATCACACAGCATCAGGCTTCCAAGCAGCTCTCAAGGAAACTCAGTTTTCACACTCTATGCTTAGTGCCCTTTGAGTGCATTATCTAGGAATGAACCTGGTAGAGCATCCCACACAAACGAATGCTCCACATGCGGGTTTCACATGCCACCAACTCCACATTCACAGGCAACTTCAGCGCCACAGCTGTTTTCAGATAGCTCTCAATGCAAAGGCTGTAGATGCTAATATTGGTGTGAGAGCTAATTCAATCAAGGAAACACTGCATGTTGGTGAAGGGCATATTAAAGAAGGATCAGCCGAGTGGTTCTTGTGGGAGAACAACTCCATTTGGCTCACTAACTTCACACACCATCAGGCTTCCAAGCAGCTCTCAAGGAAACTCAGTTTTCACACTCTATGCTTAGTGCCCTTTGAGTACATTATCTAGGAATGAACCTGGTAGAGCAAACCACACAAACGAGTGCTCCACATGCGGGTTTCACATGCCACCAACTCCACATTCACAGGCAACTTCAGCGCCAAAGCCGTTTTCAGATAGCCCTCAATGCAAAGGCTCTAGACGCAAATATTGGTGTGAGAGCTAATTCAATCAAGGAAACACTGCATGTTGGTGAAGGGCATATTGAAGAAGGATCAGCCGAGTGGTTCTTGTGGGAGAACAACTCCATTTGGCTCACTAACTTCAAACACCATCTGGCTTCCAAGCAGCTCTCAAGGAAACTCAGTTTTCACACTCTATGCTTCGTGCCCTTTGAGTGCCTCGGACTGAAATGAAGCTTGGTGAACATCCCACACAAACGAATGATCCACATGCGGGTTTCACATGCCACCAACTCCACATTCACAGGCAACTTCAGCGCCACAGCCGTTTTCAGATAGCCCTCAATGCAAAGGCTGTAGTTGCTAATATTGGTGTGAGAGCTAATTCAATCAAGGAAACACTGCATGTTGGTGAAGGGCATATTGAAGAAGGATCAGCCGAGTGGTTCTTGTGGGAGAACAACTCCATTTGGCTCACTAACTTCACACACCATCAGGCTTCCAAGCAGCTCTCAAGGAAACTCAGTTTTCACACTCTATGCTTTGTGCCCTTTGAGTGCATTATCTAGGAATGAACCTGGTAGAGCATCCCACACAAACGAATGCTCCACATGCGGGTTTCACATGCCACCAACTCCACATTCTCAGGCAACTTCAGCGCCATAGCCGTTTTCAGATAGCCCTCAATGCAAAGGCTCTAGACACAAATATTGGTGTGAGAGCTAATTCAATCAAGGAAACACTGCATGTTGGTGAAGGGCATATTGAAGAAGGATCAGCCGAGTGGTTCTTGTGGGAGAACAACTCCATTTGGCTCACTAACTTCACACACCATCAGGCTTCCAAGCAGCTCTCAAGGAAACTCAGTTTTCACACTCTATGCTTAGTGCCCTTCGAGTGCCTGGGACTGAAATGAAGATTGGTGAACATCCCACAGAAACGAATGATCCACATGCGGGTTTCACATGCCACCAACTCCACATTCACAGGCAACTTCAGCGCCACAGCCGTTTTCAGATAGCCCTCAATGCAAAGGCTCTAGAAGCACATATTGGTGTGACAGCTAATTCAATCAAGGAAACACTGCATGTTGGTGAAGGGCATATTGAAGAAGGATCAGCCGAGTGGTTCTTGTGGGAGAACAACTCCATTTGGCTCACTAACTTCACACACCATCAGGCTTCCAAGCAGCTCTCAAGGAAACTCAGTTTTCACACTCTATGCTTAGTGCCCTTGGAGTGCCTAGGACTGAAATGAACCTTGTTGAGCATCCCACACAAACGAATGATCCACATGCGGGTTTCACATGCCACCAACTCCACAGTCACAGGCAACTTCAGCGCCACAGCCGTTTTCAGATAGCCCTCAATGCAAAGGATCTAGACACAAATATTGGTGTGAGAGCTAATTCAATCAAGGAAACACTGCATGTTGGTTAAGGGCATATTGAAGAAGGATCAGCCGAGTGGTTCTTGTGGGAGAACAACTCCATTTGGCTCACTAACTTCACACACCATCAGGCTTCCAAGCAGCTCTCAAGGAAACTCAGTTTTCACACTCTATGCTTAGTGCCCTTTGAGTGCATTATCTAGGAATGAACCTGGCAGAGCATCCCACACAAACGAATGCTCCACATGCGGGTTTCACATGCCACCAACTCCACATTCACAGGCAACTTCAGCACCACAGCCATTTTCAGATAGCCCTCAATGCAAAGGCTCTAGACGCAAATATTGCTGTGACAGCTAATTCAATCAAGGAAACACTGCATGTTGGTGAAGGGCATATTGAAGAAGGATCAGCCGAGTGGTTCTTGTGGGAGAACAACTCCATTTGGCTCACTAACTTCACACACCATCAGGCTTCCAAGCAGCTCTCAAGGAAACTCAGTTTTCACACTCTATGCTTAGTGCCCTTTGAGTGCCTGGGACTGAAATGAAGCTTGGTGAACATCCCAAAGAAACGAATGATCCACATGCGGGTTTCACATGCCACCAACTCCACATTCACAGGCAACTTCAGCACCACAGCCGTTTTCAGATAGCCCTCATTGCAAAGGCTCTAGAAGCACATATTGGTGTGACAGCTAATTCAATCAAGGAAACACTGCATGTTGGTGAAGGGCATATTGAAGAAGGATCAGCCGAGTGGTTCTTGTGGGAGAACAACTCCATTTGGCTCACTAACTTCACACAGCATCAGGCTTCCAAGCAGCTCTCAAGGAAACTCAGTTTTCACACTCTATGCTTAGTGCCCTTTGAGTGCCTAGGACTGTAATGAAGCTTGGTGAACATCCCAGAGAAACGAATCTCCACATGCGGGTTTCACATGCCACCAACTCCACATTCACAGGCAACTTCAGCGCCACAGCCGTTTTCAGATAGCCCTCAATGCAAAGGCTCTAGACGCAAATATTGGTGTGAGAACTAATTCAATCAAGGAAACATTGCATTTTTGTGAAGGGCATATTGAAGAAGGATCAGCCGAGTGGTTCTTGTGGGAGAACAACTCCATTTGGCTCACTAACTTCACACACCATCAGGCTTCCAAGCAGCTCTCAAGGAAACTCAGTTTTCACACTCTATGCTTACTGCCCTTTGAGTGCATTAGCTAGGAATGAACCTGGTAGAGCATCCCACACAAACGAATGCTCCACATGCGGGTTTCACATGCCACCAACTCCACATTCTCAGGCAACTTCAGCGCCACAGCCGTTTTCAGATAGCCCTCAATGCAAAGGCTCTAGACACAAATATTGGTGTGAGAGCTAATTCAATCAAGGAAACACTGCATGTTGGTGAAGGGCATATTGAAGAAGGATCAGCCGAGTGGTTCTTGTGGGAGAACAACTCCATTTGGCTCACTAACTTCACACACCATCAGGCTTCCAAGCAGCTCTCAAGGAAACTCAGTTTTCACACTCTATGCTTAGTGCCCTTTGAGTGCCTGGGACTGAAATGAAGCTTGGTGAGCATCCCACACAAACCAATGCTCCATATGCGGGTTTCACTTGCCACCAACTCCACATTCACAGGCAACTTCAGCGCCACAGCCGTTTTTAGATAGCCCTCAATGCAAAGGCTGTAGATGCTAATATTTGTGTGAGAGCTAATTCAATCAAGGAAACACTGCATGTTGGTGAAAGGCATATTGAAGAAGGATCAGCCGAGTGGTTCTTGTGGGAGAACAACTCCATTTGGCTCACTAACTTCACACACCATCAGGCTTCCAAGCACCTCTCAAGAAAGCTTAGTTTTCACACTCTATGCTTACTGCCCTTTGAGTGCATTAGCTAGGAATGAACCTGGTAGAGCATCCCACACAAACCAATGCTCCACATGCAGGTTTCACATGCCACCAACTCCACATTCACAGACAACTTCAGCGCCACAGCCGTTTTCAGATAGCCCTCAATACAAAGGCTCTAGACGCAAATATTGGTGTGAGAGCTAATTCAAACAAGGAAACACTGCATGTTGGTGAAGGGCATATTGAAGAAGGATCAGCCGAGTGGTTCTTGTGGGAGAACAACTCCATTTGGCTCACTAACTTCACACAGCATCAGGCTTCCAAGCAGCTCTCAAGGAAACTCAGTTTTCACCCTCTATGCTTAGTGCCCTTTGAGTGCCTAGGACTGTAATGAAGCTTGGTGAACATCCCAGAGAAACGAATCTCCACATGCGGGTTTCACATGCCACCAACTCCACATTCACAGGCAACTTCAGCGCCACAGCCGTTTTCAGATAGCCCTCAATGCAAAGGCTCTAGACGCAAATATTGGTGTGAGAACTAATTCAATCAAGGAAACATTGCATTTTTGTGAAGGGCATATTGAAGAAGGATCAGCCGAGTGGTTCTTGTGGGAGAACAACTCCATTTGGCTCACTAACTTCACACAGCATCAGGCTTCCAAGCAGCTCTCAAGGAAACTCAGTTTTCACACTCTATGCTTAGTGCCCTTTGAGTGCCTGGGACTGAAATGAAGCTTGGTGAACATCCCACACAAACGAATGCTCCACATGCGGGTTTCACATGCCACCAACTCCACAGTCACAGGCAACCTCAGCGCCATAGCCGTTTTCAGATAGCCCTCAATGCAAAGGCTCTAGAAGCACATATTTGTGTGACAGCTAATTCAATCAAGGAAACACTGCATGTTGGTGAAGGGCATATTGAAGAAGGATCAGCCGAGTGGTTCTTGTGGGAGAACAACTCCATTTGGCTCACTAACTTCACACAGCATCAGGCTTCCAAGCAGCTCTCAAGGAAACTCAGTTTTCACACTCTATGCTTAGTGCCCTTTGAGTGCCTAGGACTGTAATGAAGCTTGGTGAACATCCCAGAGAAACGAATCTCCACATGCGGGTTTCACATGCCACCAACTCCACATTCACAGGCAACTTCAGCGCCACAGCCGTTTTCAGATAGCCCTCAATGCAAAGGCTCTAGACGCAAATATTGGTGTGAGAGCTAATTCAATCAAGGAAACATTGCATTTTTGTGAAGGGCATATTGAAGAAGGATCAGCCGAGTGGTTCTTGTGGGAGAACAACTCCATTTGGCTCACTAACTTCACACACCATCAGGCTTCCAAGCAGCTCTCAAGGAAACTCAGTTTTCACACTCTATGCTTACTGCCCTTTGAGTGCATTATCTAGGAATGAACCTGGTAGAGCATCCCACACAAACCAATGCTCCACATGCAGGTTTCACATGCCACCAACTCCACATTCACAGACAACTTCAGCGCCAAAGCCGTTTTCAGATAGCCCTCAATACAAAGGCTCTAGACGCAAATATTGGTGTGAGAGCTAATTCAAACAAGGAAACACTGCATGTTGGTGAAGGGCATATTGAAGAAGGATCAGCCGAGTGGTCCTTGTGGGAGAACAACTCCATTTGGCTCACTAACTTCACAAACCATCAGGCTTCCAAGCAGCTCTCAAGGAAACTCAGTTTTCACACTCTAGGCTTAGTGCCCTTTGAGTGCCAAGGACTGAAATGAAGCTTGGTGAGCTTCCCACACAAACCAATGCTCCACATGCGGGTTTCACATGCCACCAACTCCACATTCACAGACAACTTCAGCGCCACAGTCGTTTTCAGATAGCCCTCAATGCAAAGGCTGTAGATGCTAATATTGGTGTGAGAGCTAATTCAATCAAGGAAACACTGCATGTTGGTGAAGGGCATATTGAAGAAGGATCAGCCGAGTGCTTCTTGTGGGAGAACAACTCCAATTGGCTCACTAACTTCACACACCATCAGGCTTCCCAGCAGCTCTCAAGGAAACTCAGTTTTCACACTCTATGCTTAGTGCCATTTGAGTGCATTATCTAGGAATGAACCTGGTAGAGCATCCCACACAAAAGAATGCTCCACATGCGGGTTTCACATGCCACCAACTCCACATTCACAGGCAACTTCAGCGCCACAGCCGTTTTCAGATAGCCCTCAATGCAAAGACTCTAGACGCAAATATTGGTGTGACAGCTAATTCAATCAAGGAAACACTGCATGTTGGTGAAGGGCATATTGAAGAAGGATCAGCCGAGTGGTTCTTGTGGGAGAACAACTCCATTTGGCTCACTAACTTCACACACCATCAGGCTTCCAAGCACCTCTCAAGGAAACTCAGTTTTCACACTCTATGCTTAGTGCCCTTTGAGTGCATTATCTAGGAATGAACCTGGTAGAGCATCCCACACAAACCAATGCTCCACATGCGGGTTTCACATGCCACCAACTCCACATTCACAGGCAACTTCAGCGCCACAGCCATTTTCAGATAGCCCTCAATGCAAAGGGTCTAGACGCAAATATCGGTGTGAGAGCTAATTCAATCAAGGAAACACTGCATGTTGGTGAAGGGCATATTGAAGAAGGATCAGCCGATTGGTTCTTGTGGGAGAACAACTCCATTTGGCTCACTAACTTCACACAGCATCAGGCTTCCAAGCAGCTCTCAAGGAAACTCAGTTTTCACACTCTATGCTTAGTGCCCTTTGAGTGCATTCTCTAGGAATGAACTTGGTATAGCTTCCCGCAAAAACCAGTGCTCCACATGCGGGTTTCACATGGCTCCAACTCCACATTCACAGACAACTTCAGCGCCAAAGCCGTTTTCAGATAGCCCGCAATAAAAAGGATCTAGGTGCAAATATTTGTGTTAGAGCTAATTCAATCAAGGAAACACTGCATGTTGGTGAAGCGCATATTGAAGAAGAATCAGCCGAGTGGTTCTTGTGGGAGAAGAACTCCATTTGGCTCACTAACTTCACACAGCATCTGGCTTCCAAGCAGCTCTCAAGGAAACTCAGTTTTCACACTCTAGGCTTAATGCCCTTTGAGTGCCTTATGTAGGAATGAGCCTGGTAGAGCATCTCACACAAACCAATGCTCCACATGCGGGTTTCACATGCCACCAACTCCACATTCACAGACAACTTCAGCGCCAAAGCCGTTTTCAGAGAGCCCTCAATACAAAGGCTCTAGGCATAAATATTGGTGTGAGAGCTAATTCAAACAAGGAAACAATGCATGTTGGTGAAGCGCATATTGAAGAAGAATCAGCCGAGTAGTTCTTGTGGGAGAACAACTCCATTTGGCTCACTAACTTCACACACCATCAGGCTTCCAAGCAGCTCTCAAGGAAACTCTGTTTCCACGCTCTAGGCTTAATGCCCTTTGAGAGCCTAGGACTGAAATGAAGCTTGGTGAGCTTCCCACACAAACCAATGCTCCACATGCGGGTTTCACATGCCACCAACTCCACATTCACAAACAACTTCAGCGCCACAGCCGTTTTCAGATAGCCCTCAATACAAAGGATCTAGGCGCAAATATTGGTGTGAGAGCTAATTCAATCAAGGAAACACTGCATGTTGGTGAAGGGCATATTGAAGAAGAATCAGCCGAGTGGTTCTTGTGGGAGAACAACTCCATTTGGCCCACTAACTTCACACACCATCAGGCTTCCAAGCAGCTCTCAAGGAATCTCAGTTTTCACACTCTAGGCTTAATGCCCTTTGAGTGCATTATCTAGGAATGAACCTGGTAGAGCATCCCACAGAAACCAATGCTCCACATGCGGGTTGCACATGCCACCAACTCTACATTCACAGACAACTTCAGCGTCAAAGGCTGTTTTCTGATAGCCCTCAGTACAAAGGCTCTAGACGCAAATATTGGTGTGAGAGCTAATTCAATCAAGGAATCACTGCATGTTGGTGAAGCGCGTATTGAAGTAGAAGCAGCTGAGTGCTTCTTGTGGGAGAACAACTCCATTTGGCTCACTAACTTCACACACCATCAGGCTTCCAAGCAGCTCTCAAGGAAACTCAGTTTTCACACTCCAGGCTTAATGCCTTTTGAGTGCCTAGGACTGAAATGAAGCTTGGTGAGCATCCCACACAAACCAATGCTCCACATGCGGGTTTCACATGCCACCAACTCCACACTCACAGACAATTTCAGCGCCACAGCCGTTTTCAGATAGCCCTCAATGCAAAGGTTCTAGACGCAAATATTGGTGTGAGAGCTAATTCAATCAAGGAAACACTGCATGTTGGTGAAGGGCATATTGAAGAAGAATCAGCCGAGTGGTTCTTGTGGGAGAACAACTCCATTTGGCTCACTAACTTCACACACCATCAGGCTTCCAAGCAGCTCTCAAGGAAACTCAGTTTTCACACTCTATGCTTAGTGCCCTTTGAGTGCCTAGGACTGAAATGAAGCTTGGTGAACATCCCACAGAAACGAATGCTCCACATGCGGGTTTCACATGCCACCAACTCCACAGTCACAGACAACTTCAGCGCCACAGCCGTTTTCAGATAGCCCTCAATGCAAAGGCTCTAGACCCAAATATTGGTGTGACAGCTAATTCAATCAAGGAAACACTGCATGTTGGTGAAGGGCATATTGAAGAAGGATCAGCCGAGTGGTTTTTGTGGGAGAACAGCTCCATTTGGTTCACTAACGTCGCACAGCATCAGGCTTCCAAGCAGCTCTCAAGGAAACTCAGTTTTCACCATCTAGGATTAATGCCCTTTGAGTGCCTAGGACTGAAATGAAGCTTGGTGAGCATCAAACACAAACGAATGCTCCACATGCGGGTTTCACTTGCCACCAACTCCACATTCACAGGCAACTTCAGCGCCACAGCCCTTTTCAGAAAGCCCTCAATGCAAAAGCTGTAGATGCTAATATTGGTGTGAGAGCTAATTCAATCAAGGAATCACTGCATGTTGGTGAAGGGCATATTGAAGAAGGATCAGCCGAGTGGTTCTTGTGGGAGAACAACTCCATTTGGCTCACTAACTTCACACACCATCAGGCTTCCAAGCAGCTCTCAAGGAAACTCAGTTTTCACACTCTATGCTTAGTGCCCTTTGAGTGCATTATCTAGGAATGAACCTGGTAGAGCATCCCAACAAACGGATGCTCCACATGCGGGTTTCACATGCCAGCAACTCCACATTCACAGGCAACTTCAGCGCCACAGCCGTTTTCAGATAGCCCTCAATGCAAAGGTTCTAGACGCAAATATTGGTGTGAGAGCTAATTCAATCAAGGAAACACTGCATGTTGGTGAAGGGCATATTGAAGAAGGATCAGCCGAGTGGTTCTTGTGGGAGAACAACTCCATTTGGCTCACTAACTTCACACACCATCAGGCTTCCAAGCAGCTCTCAAGGAGACTCAGTTTTCACACTCTATGCTTAGTGCCCTTTGAGTGCATTATCCAGGAATGAACCTGGTAGAGCATCCCACACAAACGAATGCTCCACATGCGGGTTTCACATGCCACCAACTCCACAGTCACAGACAACTTCAGCGCCACAGCCGTTTTCAGTTAGCCCTCAATGCAAAGGCTCTAGACCCAAATATTGGTGTGACAGCTAATTCAATCAAGGAAACACTGCATGTTGGTGAAGGGCATATTGAAGAAGGATCAGCCGAGTGGTTTTTGTGGGAGAACAGCTCCATTTGGTTCACTAACGTCGCACAGCATCAGGCTTCCAAGCAGCTCTCAAGGAAACTCAGTTTTCACACTCTATGCTTAGTGCCCTTTGAGTGCCTAGGACTGAAATGAAGCTTGGTGAGCATCAAACACAAACGAATGCTCCACATGCGGGTTTCACTTGCCACCAACTCCACATTCACAGGCAACTTCAGCGCCACAGCCCTTTTCAGAAAGCCCTCAATGCAAAAGCTGTAGATGCTAATATTGGTGTGAGAGCTAATTCAATCAAGGAATCACTGCATGTTGGTGAAGGGCATATTGAAGAAGGATCAGCCGAGTGGTTCTTGTGGGAGAACAACTCCATTTGGCTCACTAACTTCACACACCATCAGGCTTCCAAGCAGCTCTCAAGGAAACTCAGATTTCACACTCTATGCTTAGTGCCCTTTGAGTGCATTATCTAGGAATGAACCTGGTAGAGCATCCCAACAAACGGATGCTCCACATGCGGGTTTCACATGCCACCAACTCCACATTCACAGGCAACTTCAGCGCCACAGCCGTTTTCAGATAGCCCTCAATGCAAAGGTTCTAGACGCAAATATTGGTGTGAGAGCTAATTCAATCAAGGAAACACTGCATGTTGGTGAAGGGCATATTGAAGAAGGATCAGCCGAGTGGTTCTTGTGGGAGAACAACTCCATTTGGCTCACTAACTTCACACAGCATCAGGCTTCCAAGCAGCTCTCAAGGAAACTCAGTTTTCACACTCTATGCTTAGTGCCCTTTGAGTGCATTCTCTAGGAATGAACTTGGTAGAGCTTCCCGCAAAAACCAGTGCTCCACATGCGGGTTTCACATGGCTCCAACTCCACATTCATAGACAACTTCAGCGCCAAAGCCGTTTTCAGATAGCCCGCAATAAAAAGGATCTAGGTGCAAATATTTGTGTTAGAGCTAATTCAATCAAGGAAACACTGCATGTTGGTGAAGCGCATATTGAAGAAGAATCAGCCGAGTGGTTCTTGTGGGAGAAGAACTCCATTTGGCTCACTAACTTCACACACCATCAGGCTTCCAAGCACCTCTCAAGGAAACTCAGTTTTCACACTCTAGGCTTAATGCCCTTTGAGTGCCTTATGTAGGAATGAGCCTGGTAGAGCATCTCACACAAACCAATGCTCCACATGCGGGTTTCACATGCCACCAACTCCACATTCACAGACAACTTCAGCGCCAAAGCCGTTTTCAGAGAGCCCTCAATACAAAGGCTCTAGGCATGAATATTGGTGTGAGAGCTAATTCAAACAAGGAAACAATGCATGTTGGTGAAGCGCATATTGAAGAAGAATCAGCCGAGTAGTTCTTGTGGGAGAACAACTCCATTTGGCTCACTAACTTCACACACCATCAGGCTTCCAAGCAGCTCTCAAGGAAACTCTGTTTCCACGCTCTAGGCTTAATGCCCTTTGAGAGCCTAGGACTGAAATGAAGCTTGGTGAGCTTCCCACACAAACCAATGCTCCACATGCGGGTTTCACATGCCACCAACTCCACATTCACAAACAACTTCAGCGCCACAGCCGTTTTCAGATAGCCCTCAATACAAAGGATCTTGGCGCAAATATTGGTGTGAGAGCTAATTCAATCAAGGAAACACTGCATGTTGGTGAAGGGCATATTGAAGAAGAATCAGCCGAGTGGTTCTTGTGGGAGAACAACTCCATTTGGCCCACTAACTTCACACACCATCAGGCTTCCAAGCAGCTCTCAAGGAATCTCAGTTTTCACACTCTAGGCTTAATGCCCTTTGAGTGCATAATCTAGGAATGAACCTGGTAGAGCATCCCACAGAAACCAATGCTCCACATGCGGGTTGCACATGCCACCAACTCTACATTCACAGACAACTTCAGCGCCAAAGCCGTTTTCAGATAGCCCTCAATACAAAGGCTGTAGGCACAAATATTGGTGTGAGAGCTAATTCAATCAAGGAAACACTGCATGTTGGTGAAGCGCATATTGAAGAAGAATCAGCCGAGTGGTTCTTGTGGGAGAACAACTCCATTTGGCTCACTAACTTCACACACCATCAGGCTTCCAAGCACCTCTCAAGAAAGCTTAGTTTTCACACTCTAGGCTTAATGCCCTTTGAGTGCATTATCTTGGAATGAACCTGGTAGAGCATCCCACACAAACCAATGCTCCACATGCAGGTTTCACATGCCACCAACTCCACATTCACAGACAACTTCAGTGCCAAAGCCGTTTTCAGATAGCCCTCAATACAAAGGCTCTAGGCACAAATATTGGTGTGAGAGCTAATTCAAACAAGGAAACACTGCATGTTGGTGAAGTGCATATTGAAGAAGAATAGGCCGAGTGGTTCTTGTGGGAGAACAACTCCATTTGGCTCACTAACTTCACACACCATCAGGCTTCCAAGCAGCTCTCAAGGAAACTCAGTTTTCACACTCTAGGCTTAATGCCCTTTGAGGGCCTAGGACTGAAATGAAGTTTGGTGAGCTTCCCACACAAACCAATGCTCCACATGCGGGTTTCACATGCCACCAACTCCACATTCACAGACAACTTCAGCGCCAAAGCCGTTTTCAGATAGCCCTCAATACAAAGGATCTAGGCGCAAATATTGGTGTGAGAGCTAATTCAATCAAGGAAACACTGCATGTTGGTGAAGCGCATATTGAAGAAGAATCAGCCGAGCGGTTCTTGTGGGAGAACAACTCCATTTGGCTCACTAACTTCACACACCATCTGGCTTCCAAGCACCTCTAAAGAAAGCTAGGTTTTCACACACTAGGCTTAATGCCCTTTGAGTGCCTTATGTAGGAATGAACCTGGTAGAGCATCCCACACAAACCAATGCTCCACATGCGGGTTTCACATGCCACCAACTCCACATTCACAGACAACTTCAGCGCCAAAGCCGTTTTCAGATAGCCCTCAATACAAAGGCTCTAGGCACAAATATTGGTGTGAGAGCTAATTCAATCAAGGAAACACTGCATGTTGGTGAAGGGCATATTGAAGAAGGATCAGCCGAGTGGTTCTTGTGGGAGAACAACTCCATTTGGCTCACTAACTTCACACACCATCAGGCTTCCAAGCAGCTCTCAAGGAAACTCAGTTTTCACACTCTAGGCTTAATGCCCTTTGAGGGCCTAGGACTGAAATGAAGTTTGGTGAGCTTCCCACACAAACCAATGCTCCACATGCGGGTTTCACATGCCACCAACTCCACATTCACAGACAACTTCAGCGCCAAAGCCGTTTTCAGATAGCCCTCAATACAAAGGATCTAGGCGCAAATATTGGTGTGAGAGCTAATTCAATCAAGGAAACACTGCATGTTGGTGAAGCGCATATTGAAGAAGAATCAGCCGAGTGGTTCTTGTGGGAGAACAACTCCATTTGGCTCACTAACTTCACACACCATCTGGCTTCCAAGCACCTCTAAAGAAAGCTAGGTTTTCACACACTAGGCTTAATGCCCTTTGAGTGCCTTATGTAGGAATGAACCTGGTAGAGCATCCCACACAAACCAATGCTCCACATGCGGGTTTCACATGCCACCAACTCCACATTCACAGACAACTTCAGCGCCAAAGCCGTTTTCAGATAGCCCTCAATACAAAGGCTCTAGGCACAAATATTGGTGTGAGAGCTAATTCAATCAAGGAAACACTGCATGTTGGTGAAGGGCATATTGAAGAAGGATCAGCCGAGTGGTTCTTGTGGGAGAACAACTCCATTTGGCTCACTAACTTCACACACCATCAGGCTTCCAAGCAGCTCTCAAGGAAACTCAGTTTTCACACTCTATGCTTAATGCCCTTTGAGGGCCTAGGACTGAAATGAAGCTTGGTGAGCTTCCCACACAAACGAATGCTCCACATGCGGGTTTCACATGCCACCAACTCCACATTCACAGACAACTTCAGCGCCAAAGCCGTTTTCAGATATCACTCAATGCAAAGGCTCTAGACGCAAATGTTGGTGTGAGAGCTAATTCAATCAAGGAAACACTGCATGTTGGTGAAGCGCATATTGAAGAAGAATCAGCCGAGTGGTTCTTGTGGGAGAACAACTCCATTTGGCTCACTAACTTCACACACCATCAGGCTTCCAAGCAGCTCTCAAGGAAACTCAGTTTTCACACCCTCTAGGATTAATGCCCTTTGAGTGCCTAGGACTGAAATGAAGCTTGGTGAGCTTCCCAAACAAACCAATGCTCCACATGTGGGTTTCACATGCCACCAACTCCACATTCACAGACAACATCCTAGCCAAAGCCGTTTTCAGATAGCCCTCAATGCAAAGGCTGTAGGCGCAAATATTGGTGTGAGAGCTAATTCAATCAAGGAAACACTGCATGTTGGTGAAGGGCATAATGTATAAGAATCATCCGAGTGGTTCTTGTGGGAGAACAACTCCATTTGGCTCACTAACTTCACACACCATCAGGCTTCCAAGCAGCTCTCAAGGAAACTCAGCTTTCACACTCTACGCTTAATGCCCTTTGAGTGCCTTATGTAGGAATGAACCTGGTAGAGCATCCCACACAAACCAATGCTCCACATGCGGGTTTCACATGCCACCAACTCCTCATTCACAGACAACTTCAGCGCCACAGCCGTTTTCAGATAGCCCTCAATACAAAGGCTCTAGGCGCAAATATTGGTGTGAGAGCTAATTCAATCAAGGAAACACTGCATGTTGGTGAAGGGCATATTGAAGAAGAATCAGCCGAGTAGTTCTTGTGGGAGTACAACTCCGTTTGGCTCACTAACTTCACGCACCATCAGGCTTCCAAGCAGCTCTCAAGGAAACTCAGTTTTCACACTCTAGGCTTAATGCCCTTTGAGTGCCCAGGACTGAAATGAAGCTTGGTGAGCTTCCCACACAAACCAATGCTCCACATGCGGGTTTCACATGCATAAATGCAACTTCCAGCCCAGAACTCTTGTGACTGCCATGTCCCCATGTCCACTTGGACACTTTGGAGGAGGGGCCAAATGGTGGGGACTTCCATCCATGGAGAGAGGGTTAGCACCATGATTCTGGTCCCTTTTTTCTCCTTCTTCCCCACAGACAGAATTCAGTGCTGGTGTGCTCCACCCCAGGACGTTCTCATTCAAACTCAGGCATGTTCAAAGGGCACCCTTGCCAGCCTTCCTCACACCTGTTCTCTGTGGCTTCCTCCATTGTGGCAGCCAATGACCTCTCTAAGGCAGCACCCAGTCCCCCCTCCTCCCTCAGCAGGCCTGATGCATGAGTGTATTTCTCTGCTGACTTCAAACCTGGTGCAGATGCCAAGAACTGGGTTCTGTCTTGGGGGCACAAACACCTCCTCTTGTTGCAGCATCTGTCGCCCATGGCCTGTGGGGTGCCAAGGCCTGCACCAGTCACTCCCTGGTGGCATGGGGAGAGCAGGACATTGTCCTCTTGGGCCACACTTTGAAATGATCCAGGCCCGACATTCTGCAGATAAACACCCAGGGCTCCTTGAGGAGCAATCCTGCCCAGGGCAGACGCTCCTGCCTCGGTGCCCACTTGGAAGCAGCACAGAGCTCCTGAAGAAGCAACCTGCTTGTGGGGGACACGGTCTGTTTCCCACACCCTGGTTAGGGTAGTGGAGATGCTCTCAGTGGTTTCCTTGTTAGTTATTTAAAAAGATGTAGAGTTCTAGTTCATACGATATTATGATATTATTACGTGCAGCTAATTCCCACAACCTGGTTCTTTACTGTGAGCTGAAACACACCAGACGCAACGAGGTATCTTAGGAGGTTTATTCCAAGGGAGCAGGAACAGCAAGAAAGAGAGGAAGAGAGAGAAGGATAAGAGAGGAATAAGATCGGGATAAGAGAGCGAGCCACACCTGTGGGGGGGCCTTTTTGTCTTCCAGGTGTAGGGGGTGGGGATTGGGAGGGATTGAGGCCAGGCTCCCAGAGGACTGGTGCCTGCAGGTGAATGCCTAGGGATGATTGGCGAGTGGGCAGAGTTGGGAAGGGGGCTGGAAGATTGGGAGGTGGCATTCAGGTGGAATGCCAGGTTACATCCGATTGGTGGATAGCTAGGCCGGCGCGAACTTCATGAGCTGTGAGGAAGAAGGAATGGCACCGGGTCCAGGGAAGGCTATTGGAATAACTCCTTACATTCCTCCCTTTTGTTATATATAAAGGAAGAGGGACATTGTTCTCTATGGCTTCTAGGAGCTGTTTTCTCTTGGCAGTGGTTGCAGCCTGGTGGGATGAATGGGAGATGGAGGGACGCTTCTAGTCCTGCAAAAGAAACTGGTCAATGGTTTGATTAAAAAAATTTTACATTTAAGTGGATGGGAATGGAGGGAAGGGTTATTAAGAGTCCTTTTGAAAAGCTGGCTTGAGTTGATTTTCTCTTAGCCAGGCCTTCTTGTACTCGATTCTTTATTACTCCTGAATGGTCAGCATAGACAAGGTAGCTTCACCAGGAACCAGAGACCCTGACTACCTATCATAGGGATAAAGGGACGATGACCACTCTAGCTTCTTCGAGCTGAAAGGGGGCATTGTTGAGTAACTGCAGGAGTAGGGGATTCTAGAGGTTCCTGGTAGAAGGTAGAAGTCATCAGATGTCTGAAGTACTGCCTGGCACTGGAAGGTTTTTCTTTGTTGAACTCTAGATAAAAAAACAAATCATAATTATAATCTTTTCCAACCTAGCAGGTCATGAGTTCAGTTAGAAACCCAGTTGGAATACTTGGGCTTTTCAAGCTTAGATATAAAAGAATTGTCAGGTTTCATACTTTGTCAGAGTAAACATTAGTTTAAAATGATGGACTAGATTTATATCAGTTTAACTTAACTACTTCAAGTCCCAAATTTTGAAACATACCCAATGAGTGCAATGGAACACATGAAACCTTTTGGGTTGCATGAAATTGTTATCTGAAACAATGAAAGGATTAGTGTATGGCATCAGAATACAAACCCATCACAGGACAGGACATCCTTGGAAATGGGGCCCTGCCATGAGCCACTCCCTGGGGCTCCTTCCTCTGCTCTTTGTGCTTTGAGAAATAACAGAGCCACCGAGAGGCTGGGGCTGCCAGAGCTCAGTGAGGGACCTATGCAGACCAGCTGCTACCATCCAGATCAGCATGTGAGCGTCCCAGGAAGCCCAGCCCCCACCTGCGGATCAGTGTGGGGAGGGTCCTGGGAAGCCCAGCCACCATGGTGAGGATCTGTGTGTTGCAGCTTCCTGCAAGACACTGCAGACAGGGAGGGTGATGCTGTGTGACAATTCTGCCCCACCTTTGAGAAGAAATGTCATCATTTCCATTTCAATTAAACCTCTTCTTTCAAGGCACCACATCAGGGACTGTTGCAAAGCGCTCCCTGAGAGTGGTGCCAAGCTGGCCCATGTGCCACCTGCTTGGGATGAGGGTAAGGCGATGGCTTGCAGAGGGCTGGGTGTCGAGGAGGCCATACCACACGTGTGTGGGTGGCTCTGCCCGTGGCCATGCCCATGGCTGTGACCCTGCCTGTGGCGGTGGCAGCAGTTGTGTTTTCTGACATTAACATGCTCCGTGCTCATGACAGGAAAGTGGGGGCATTCAGGGAAGCTACAGAAACAGGAAGAATAAAACACGAATCAGTGCATGACCCCGTTTGGAAGGCAGCCAGCAGGGCGGTCTCTCTTGTCTTGTGCAATCTCCCCATGTCTATTACGGCCAAATAGCAGGCAATCCCAGCAGTATTATACACTTAGCTATGACTTGGATGTTCACTCTAACTGACCACTGTGGAATAGAGATTGACCCTATACCTCAGAGTGGTGTTTGAAGACAGGTTTTCTGTGGTTAGATAATATTCCCTTGTGATGGATGGGCCATAAATAACATCAGATTTTCAAGACTTGAGCCCCAGCTACGGCCTTGAGGCCACCTGGACCGCATGGGTCATTCTTCCCTCCTCTGTGCACGGATTGCCTGGCATGTGCCATCCCCAGGAGCCTGGCCCTACTTTCCTTCTCTCACCTGATCCTCCCCAAACAGCCAGGGGGTTAGTCTGCGGGTGACACTGCCCACTCCACTGTGCGGGGGGCCACTGGCTATCAGGGGACAGGCCTCAGTGGACCCCGCACGCCTGGGTCTTCTGCAGCTCAGGTACATGGCTCTAGAGAAAGGGATGGGCAGTGGAGCCCAGCATGCCAGGCCCAACCCTGGGCAACATGAAGTTATGCCTTCAGCAACACACCCATCCCTGCCTGGGTGTGGGGTGTGTATGTGTGTAAAACGATGCCTTTACCAACACACCCATCCCTGCCTCTGTGTGTGTGTGTGTGCGTGTGTGTAACCCCCACCAGGCCTGACCCCAGCCTTGGTCTTTACATTTGCCAGCATGTGCTACAGCCTAGCCCAGTCCATCCAGCTTTCACGCACACTCAGGGGCGCTGCAGCTTTGCCCAGCCTGCCTTCCCCAAGATGCAGCCTGTACGTTTACTGGCAGGTGTTTCTGCCCAGTCCAGCATGACCCACACTAGCCCTGGCTCTGTGCTCATTAGAAGAACAGCAGCCTAGTGGGGGAGTGCCCACAATTCCCCTCCCAGACCTGGTCCTAGTCCAGTATCTTGTACTTGCCAGGAAGTATTGCCTGATGTGACTTGCACCTAGTCCCAACACTTGTTTTTTTTTGTTTGTTTGTTTTTTAATTTTATTTTAAATTCATTTATTACATTGTATTATGTGACACAGTTTCATAGGTACTGGGATTCTCCCCACCCCTCCCCAAACCCTCCCACCATGGTGAATTCCTCCACCTTGTTGCAAAACCACAGTTCAAGTTCAGTTGAGATTCCCCCATTGCAAGCATATACCAAACATAGAGTCCAGCATCTTATTGTCTAGTCAAGTTCAACGGCTTCTTAGGTATACCCTCTCTGGTCTGAAGACAGAGCCAGCAGAGTATCATCCCGATCAATTAAAAGCTCCAACATACCATCAGCAAAAAAAAAGTTCATTTACATCATTATGGAATTAATTGACATAGTAATGAGTAACCAATATGGTAAAAGTAAATGTGATTTCTTATCCACCTTCTGTGACCACCTCATTGACATTTCAATTTTGGTTTATACACAACATATAACATTCATAACATAACTTGTTATACATAACATCATATCAAATTAAGGCAAACATGTGGTATTTAACCTTTTGGGATTGGCTCATTTCCCTTAGCATTATGGTTTCCAGTTTGGCCCATTTGGCCACAAAGAACTGCATTTTGTTTTTTTTAATAGCTGAGTAGTATTCCATGGAGTAGATGAACCATAGCTTTCTTATCCAATCCTCTGTTGATGGGCATTTTGGTTGCTTCCATGTTTTTGCAATTACTGATTGTGCTGCTATGAACATAGGAGTGCATGTTGGTTTCTCATAAAACAAGTGTTCTGGATATATTCCTAGGAGTGCTATTGCTGGGTCATACGGTATGTTGTATTTGAGTTGTTTGAATGTTCTCCATACTGATTTCCATAGAGGCTGTACCAACCTGCAGCCCCACCAGCAGTGGAGTAGGGTTCCCTTTTCCCCGCAACCTCGCCAACAAGTGTTGTTGGTGCTTTTATTCATGTGGGCCAGTCTTACTGGCGTTAGGTGGTACCTCATTGATGTTTTAATTTGGATTTCCCTTATTGCCAGGGAACTTGAGCATTTTTTCATATGTTTATTTGCCATTTGGGTTTGTTCCTTTGTGAAGTGTTTGCCCATTTCCCGTGCCCATTTCTTGAGTGGCTTGTTTGTTTTGACATTTTGGTTGTTTTGTAGCTCTTTGTATATTCTGGAGATCAGCCCTCTATCACCTAAGTCGTGTGCGAAGATCTTCTCCCATTCTGTGGGTTGCCTTTTTACTTTGTTGATTGTTTCTCTAGCTGTACAGAAGCTTCTTAGTTTGATGAGGTCCCAATTGTTTATTTTGGTCTTGATTTCTACTGCATTTGGAGTCTTTTTTAGGAAGTGAGGGCCTACCCCTAAGTGTTCCAGTGTGTTTCCAACATTTTCTTCCAAAAGTTTGAAGGTTTCTGGATGTAGGTTTAAATCTTTTATCCATTTGGATTTGATCTTAGTATATGGTGAGAGATGTGGGTCTATCTTTTTGTTTCTGCAGGCTATCAACCAGTTGTCCCAACAGCATTTATTGAACAGACCTTCCCATTTGCCTGGGTTGTCGTTTGTCTTTTTGTCAAAGATTATTTGGCTTTATTTGTGTGGGTTCCCATCTGGTGTTTCTATTCTGCTCCATTGATCTTCTTCTCTATTTTTTTGCCAGTACCAGGCTGTTTTGATAACCACTGCCCTATAGTATGTCCAGAGGTCTGGGACTGTGATTCCCCCTGCTAACTTCCTGTTCTTGAGAATGGTTCTAGCTATTCGTGGTTTTTTGTGTTTCCAGATGAACCTTTGAATCATTGTTTCCAGATCTGTGAAGAATGTTTTGGGCAATTTGATTGGGATTGCGTTGAATGTATATATTGCCTTTGGCAGTATAGACATTTTAATGATATTGATTTTACCTATCCAGGAGCATGGGATGTTACTCCATCTTTCTAGATCTTGTTCAATTTCTTTTTTAAGTAGTTTGTAGTTTTCCTCAAATAGGTCTCCAACATTTTTGGTTAGGTTAATTCCCAGATACTTCATGCTTTCCTTTGTTACTTTGAATGGTATCTTGCTGGTTAGATCTTTTTCCAACTTGGGGCTGTTTGCATCCACTATGGCTGTTGATTTTTGTTCATTAATTTTGTACCCTGCCACTCTACCGAACTCTCGTATAAGTTCTAGTAGTCTCTGTGTTGAGCCTTTTGGCTCTTCCATATAAAGAATCATGTCATCTGCATATAGTGAAAGCTTGACTTCTTCATTTCCCATTTGGATTCCTTTGATTTCTTTTTCTTGTCTTATGGCCTCAGCGAGTACCTCTAGAACTATGTTGAATAGCAGCGGAGAAAGCGGACATCCCTATCTTGTTCCAGATCTCAGTGGGAAGGGTTCCAGTTTTTCTCCATTCAGTATGATGCTGGCATTGGGTTTTGCATATATTGCTTTGATTATGTTGTGGATTTTTCCATCTATGCCTACCTTGGTTAGGGTCTTTAGCAGGAAGTTGTGCTGGATTTTGTCGAAAGCTTTTTCTGCATCTATTGATACTATCATGTGATTCTCGTTTTTCAGTTTTTGGATGTGGTGTATCACATTTATGGATTTCCGAATGTTGAACCATCCCTGCATTCCAGGGATGAATCCTACTTGATCTGGATGAATGATCTGTCTGATGTGTTTTTGAATTCTGTTGGCTAGGATTTTGTTGAGAATCTTAGCATCAATGTTCATCAAAGAGATAGGTCTGTAGTTTTCCTTCTCTGTAGGATCTCTGCCCGGTTTTGGGATTAAGGTAATGTTGGCTTCATAGAATGAGTTTGGAAAGGTTGCTTCCTTTTCTATTGTTTTGAAGAGTTTGTAGAGGATTGGGGTTAGTTCTGTTCGGAATGTTTTGTAGAATTCTGGAGTGAAGCCGTCTGGGCCTGGGCTTTTCTTTGTTGGGAGGTCTTTAATCACTGATTCAATCTCTGCTTCAGTTATGGGTTTGTTCAGGTTGATTGTTGCCTCTGGGCTAAGTTTTGGCAGGTTGTGTGAGTCTAAGAACTTTTCCATTTCTTGGTGGTCTTCTGATTTGTTGGAGTACAGTGCTTTGTAGTAATTTCTGATTATGTTCTTAATGGTTGTAATGTCTGTTGTTATGTTGCCTTTTTCATCTTTGATGCTGTTAATTCTTGCTTTCTCTTGTTTTTTCTTTGTCAGTCGGGCCAGCGGGGTGTCTATTTTGTTTATCTTTTCAAAAAACCAGCTTTTTGATTCGTTGATTTTGTGTATGGTTTTTTTTATTTCTATCTGGTTGATTTCCTCCCTTGTTTTGATGATTTCTTGTTTCCTGTTGTGTGTGGGGCTCATCTGCTGCTGCTTTTCCAATTCCTGGAGGTGTGTGGTTAGTTCCTGTATTTGGCGCCTCTCTTGGGCCTTGACATGAGCTCCAATTGCGATGAGTTTACCCCGTAGCACTGCTTTGGCAGTGTCCCACAAGTTTTGGAATGTTGTATCAGAGTTTTCATTGGTTTCCATAAATTTTTTGATCTCATCTTTAATTTCTTCCCTGACCCATTGTTCGCTCAATAGCATATTGTTCAACCTCCAAGAGTTTCTATATTTCCTTGGGCATTTTGAATTGCTGATTTCCAGTTTCATTCCGTGGTGGTCTGAGAGGGTACATGGTATGATTTCTATCTTTTTGAAGTTATTTAGATTTGCTTTGTGTCCTATCATGTGGTTGATCCTGGAGAAGGTGCCATGTACTGCTGAAAAAAATGTATAATCTGTGGTCTTAGGATAAAAAATTCTATAAATGTCTACCAAGTCCAGTTGTTCTAATGTTTGTACGAGCTCTGTTGTTTCTTTGTTGAGTTTTTGTTTTGTTGATCTGTCTATAGTTGTTAGCGGGGTGTTAAGATCGCCCACTATTATTGTGTGTGTATCTATGTCTCCCCTTAAGTCTGTAAGTAGTTGCTTCACGAAGCTAGGCGCATTGGAATTAGGTGCATATATGTTCACGATTGTAATTACTTCTTGATGGATCAGTCCCTTCACCAATATATAATGTCCTTCTCTGTCCTTTTTGATGTCTGTCAGCTTGAAGTCTAGGTCATCTGAGATTAGAACAGCTACGCCAGCCTTTTTTTCTCGTCCATTGGCATGAAATGTCTTTTTCCATCCTTTCACTTTAAATTTCTTACAGGATTTTCTGGTTAGATGTGTCTCTTGTAGGCAACAGATAGTTGGGTGCTGTTTGATGATCCATTCCGTTAATCTATGCCTTTTGATTGGTGAGTTTAAGCCATTTGTGTTTAGAGATAATATTGAGAGGAATTGGTTTTGGGCTGCCATGAGTGTAAGTGTGCAAGTGTGTATTTGCGACTATTAGAGTTTTTGATTGGTTGACTTTTCTTGTATGGATTTTAGTGGGGAGGTCTTCCCATTTGCCATCTTTGATTTTGGTTTGTATTTTTTCTTTCTGGGTTTAGCACCTTCCTGAGGAGATTTTCCAGAGCTGGTTTCGTGTTGATGTATTCTTCGAGTTTCTCTTTACTGTTGAAGTATTTGATTTCATTCTCAAATATAAATGAGAGCTTTGCTGGGTACATTATTCTTGGTTGGCAGTTGTTTTGTTTCAGGATTTGATAGGTTTTACCCCATTCTCTCCTTGCTTGGAGCGTTTCTTCTGATAGGTCAGCTGTGATGCTGATTTCCCTTCCCCTGAAAGTAATCTTATCCTTTTTTCTTACTTGTCTTAGAATGGTTTCCTTGTATTCACTTGAAGGTAGCTTGAGGACCACATGTCTGGGAGACGATTTGTTTGGGTCGTATCTACTGGGGGTTCTTTGTCCTTCCTGGATTTGTGCTAGATTTATATTTCCAGTATTCTGGAAGTTCTCCTGTATTATCTCATTGAGCACTCGTTGCAAGCCTGTCTCCTTTTCCACTCCTTTGGGAAGGCCTATTATTCTAATATTTGATTTTTTGAGGTTGTCTTTCATTTCCTGTATGGACCTATTGGCTTTCTCTAGATTTGTCTCCAACTGTTTGATGAGCTGCTGCCTTTCATTCTGATTGTCTTCCAATTCTGATATTCTGTCTTCTGCTGTGTTCATTCTGTTGGTTAGGCTTTCAATTTTGTTCTCTATATCAAGGATTCCCTTTTTGACTTGATTTATTTCTGCAGTGATATGGTTTTCGAATGCCTTAGACTCTTCCCAGCGCTTTTCACTCTCTCTGACGAATTTCATCATTAGCTTCTTAAAGTCCTTATCTGATAGTTCCTCTATGTCTTCCTCTTGCATCTCAGATATTGGGATTAGTTTTTGGTTGTATTGGGAGGGAGTGCTTGATCTTTCCTCTGGGTCATTGCTTTTTCTGATACTTCTCCTCATTGTGTTTTTACTTCTTGTTGTTTTGAGATTTTAGCGGTGATTCAGCTGAGCCGGCTCTGGTTTGGGGTCTCTGGCTGAGCCCAGCAGGGCTTACTGCCTGAGTCACCAGCTGCTTTCAGGGTCTGTAGATCACAGCCCCGAGTTGGGTCAGGAGGCTTTGTGGGCCAGCCCTAGTGCCAGGCCCCTTCTCTTGTGGCTCCCTCTCAAAGGCAGTGCCCTACAGATTCACTCTGCCGAGCCACGCCTGGGCTTTGGGTCACAAGGCTAATACAGCGGGGGTCTCTGCCTCAGTGCTGAGCCGAGACTCTCCTTCAGGGCTTGAGGTTAGCACAGCAAGGGCTCCTGCTGCTCAGAGCCTAAAATCCCCAACCCCGGCCTGTGCTGGGCTGGAGATCTCCGCGGCCCCAGTGCCAAACTCGGAAGCGCTGCTCCACTGAGGGCTGCAACACCACAGGCAGGTCTTTCGGAGCGGGCTCCTGCTGGGAAAACCTGTCTGGCCAGTTCAGCTGAGCCCGCTCCGGTCTGGCCTCTCTAGCTGAGCCCAGCTGGGGACTCCGCCCTGAAGAAGCCACTTCCTCAGCTGCACTCTCTCAAGGATAGAAGCGGATCTCTGAGAGGCACAGAGCCCTTTAGGTGAGACGTGCCCCCACTAGTCTGCTCCTCTGCCCAGGACGTGAGGCCCTGTCGAGCGTTGCCCAGCCTCTGGGGCTCAGGGCGAGTCCAGCAACAGGATCCACTGACTCTCCCGCAGCCAGTCCACAGCTCGGAGCCGATATGGGGATCTCTGAGCCCCAGTCCCACAGCGCTGCTCCTGTTCCCTCTGCACTCTCCCAGAGCCGCTGAGCAGCGGGTAGGCAAGCCTCTGGGAAATCTCCCCTGCTTTTCCTCCACTTCTGCAGGGATAATGCACCCAATGATCAGTCCAGTAGCCTCCTCTGGGCGCTCCTGCCTTCCAGGGGACTGGTGCCCCTGTCGGTGTGGGCGCCTATCCTTCCAGCCGCCTCTGTTTTCCCTGGGGCGGTTGAGCCTCTGCCGCCTTCCCCCTGCCTGGGATCGTGAGTCACCAGGTTTCTCGCGGCGTGCTGTATTTTCTTTCCTACTTTTTGCGGCTGTTCCTTCACTCTGTGTAGATCTTCTTGCTTTAGTGAACTCCAGTGACCTTCTCGCTCTTCTCCCTACAGTTTCGCGCCTCCTGGCCTGTTTCTCTGCTGGATCGGCTCCCCTCCTTCCCTACTCCACCCTACACCAGCTCTCTGCAGTCGGCCATCTTTTTTTTTAGTCCCAACACTTGTTAACCAGTGCTGCAGACTGGCCCAGCCTGCTTGCATGCATTCTTGTTTTCAGGAATGTCAGCAGGTATTGCAACTTAGCCCAACCTGGCCCTCCCCCAGACCTAACCCACATGCCATGCTCACCAGTGGATACACTGGTACAGCAGAGGAGTAACTGAGGTTCCCTTACCGGGGCTGTTCCTGATCCTGGGTCCTGCATGTACTGGTGGATACTGCAGCCCAGTCTGGCACAGCCTGTTCGCAGTCCTAGCATTCACCAGCAGGTGCTACAGCAAGGCTGCCCACTCCCAACTGGTGGGTATTGAGGCCCAAACCAGCTTAGCCTGTACTCTGTCCTGAGTTGCTCATGCCAGTGTGTGCTGCAGACTGGCTCAGTCTGGCTCGCTCCCAGACCTGGCAGTCTAGTCTAGCTGAGCCCGTCACCACACCTGGCTCTTGTGTGAGCTGGTTCATGTTGTAGACCTACAGAGGTGAGGTCATAAATGCCCTATAGAGTCTGCCTCTACATCTGGTAGGCACAGCAGCCTGGCCTGATGTGACCCACCCTTGCCTCTCTCTCTAGTCACGGGTGGGTGACACGACCTAGCCCAGTCAAGAAAACCCTTAGCCCCAGCAGGCAGTAGGCAAAGCTATTCAGCCCAGCCCAGATCTCCCACGTGGGCAGGTGCTTGCCCTCTGGCTTCCTCCCTCTGAACCACTCCATTTCAGCTCCCTCATCTGCCAGTGAGTACAATGGCCCTGTCTATTCAAGTCCCCAGAAGTTATTCCTCCCCTGGCAAACATGCCCTCAGTGGCCCCCACTCAGATGGGCAATTGGCAGCACCACCCCCCAAAGCAGCAAGGCAGTGTGCCTGGGAGCTGGGGTGGCATGCCCCGGCCTAGCCTACCCTGCCTTCTGAGCATATCTTAAAAATATATAATAGGCAACTATGCTGGCATGCTGGTACAGTTAACACAGATTTGGCACTAGCCAGGCATAGAATGCCTGCCAGCTATAGGCTGTTTTTCTCCCAGCAGTGTGACACTTGCCTAGGTACAAGGTACAGCTTGATTTGAACCCTGGCCATGGCCTCGGGGTCACTTTAACTGGATGCATCTTTCTTCTTTCCCCTGTTCTCCTAAGGCACCTGGTGTGTGTCCAGCTCTGAACAGGAGGCTATGCCCAGGTGGCCTGGCCCTGATCTACCCTTCTTTCACCTCATCCTCCCCTGCCCCTGTGCTGGGCAACCTCAGTGGACACCCTGTGCCCAGAATGGGTGTTGATATTTTCAGAATCCAAGTCAAGCTGCTGCATGTTACCTGCAGATGTAGCTGTTAAGGCCTCCGTAGGTCTGAAGATGAGCACCGCTCCTCTTGGTCATCCGTGAAGATGCCACGGTGGGAATCCAGTCCCTTCCGCCCACAGACACATCCCTCAGCCCTCCTCTGGCTCCAAGAAGCAGGAAGGTCTTTGGCTTCCTGCTGTTTGCTGCACTTGCTGTCTCTCTTCCCTTTCTCCTTCGACAGGATAAGAAGAGGACACATCGCCTTGGCTCTTGTAGCTGGTGATGTTTATCACATGGTGGTTTAGCTGGGTATGGGCTCTAGACGGAATCCCTTTTTCCCTGAGCAGGGTAACGTGCCTCCACGTTCTGTGTCTTTGTGGTGAGTGGTCAGCCTTGGTCTCGTGCTGTTCCTTATGGAGTTCTCATTCCCGGGAACGTTCTGTGTATCTTTGTGAACTTAATCTTGTTTTTCCTAGACAGAAATTGGGGCAAACTTCTGATCTGAGGACTCTGTGATATCTCTGGAGACTTAACTACTTCTTCTGCTATTTCCTTGAGTGAGAGAAGAAGTGAGAAAAGAGAGATCAACAAAGACAGAGAGAGGGAGAGAAAAAGATCTTCAGAGAGAGGGAGGGAGATGAGAGAGAAAAGGAGGAAGAGAGAGGAGGGGGGGTGGAGAGAAATCTTCTATTCACTGGTTCACTCATCAGTCAGGTTTGGCTGAGGCCAACAGCAGGGACCAGGGACTCCGTCACTGTATTTTAACTCCTCTAATCTTCCTTTCCCTACATTGCAGTGTCTGTGAAAACTGGACACATCTACCACAAGAGCCCTCAGCCAGAGGGTGGCTGTGAGGTAAACTACCAGGCTGGTGCAAGCAGCTCTTGGTGGCAGGAAGTGTAAGTGCGCACTGCCCTGCCTCGGGTTACAGTGCGCAAAGCTGCTCAAGATCATCTAATGCAAGTCCTGCTGGCCTCCCTGAAAACTCAGGGGCGCTCTCTGCCAAGCCAGGCCAGGCTGCTGGGCAGAGTGCCACCAGTGGCTGGCAGGAAGGCTCGCAGACCAGACTGGAGCACTCACCTGTAAAAGACCACTGGTGCACCTGCCCGAGGAGAGTGGACTGTGTGGGTGCCTGGGGATGGCTGAGGTCCGCCTCTTCCCCAAGAGTGATTCCGGAGACTCGGAGTCTGAAGTTCAAGGAGATTTATGAACATCTTCACCAATTTTCACCATCTTTTAGTTCTCTTTTTATGTCTACGTGAGGAATTTATGAAGTCATGTAAGTTTTTTGAAGCTAAGTTTGAAATGAGCATTGC
Source organism: Ochotona princeps (assembly GCF_030435755.1). Lineage (NCBI taxonomy): Eukaryota > Metazoa > Chordata > Mammalia > Lagomorpha > Ochotonidae > Ochotona > Ochotona princeps. The sequence continues at coordinate 120,939 of NW_026700420.1, read as the reverse complement.
GAGTTATAAGAAAGCAGTGTCTTTGATTGGAAGTTGAATTGTTCCCCTGGGCTCTGAGGGACTGACGGACTCAGGGATGGACCAGTGTGTCGTTCTGTCAGTGACTTCTACAGCTGGTGGATGTGGGGGGGTGTTCAGGCCCCCACGCTGACTGGCTGCCTTGCCTTCCCCATTTGCTCGTCTTTCTCCGCTGCCTTGGCCGTCTCCTCAGCTAGAATGCCTGGCTGAGTTCTGCATTGCTTGCCTGACCTCATCTCCCACCCACTGGTCTGTCCTTTTTGTCATTTGTGTGCACACCTGGTGTCGAGAAAATCATCTGGCCCCTGGCAGGTGCTCCACAAATGTTGGCTGAATTGCTGTGTTGCTTTCTGGCCAATGTGTGCTCAGGCAGCAGTTAGATTTTCATTTTCACAACTTCAGTAGACTAGAACCTATCTAATAGTGTGGCATGGATATCCATGCCTCCGTAAGGAACTACAGGTTCAAGCACAGGCACTTACGAGCCTGCAGGGAATGGCTCGAGGACTGGGCCTGTTGGGTCCCTGCCACCCGCTTGGGAGATCTGAGTTGAGTTTCAGGCTTTTGGCCCTGCCTGGCCCAACCTTAGTTGTTGCGGGCATTTGGGAAGTGAACCACTGGATGGTAGGTCTCTGTCTGGCTTTCTACCTTTAAAACATAAAATGGGCCAGGGCCCAGTGTAGCAGCCTGGTGGATAAAGTCCTTGTTTCGCACATAGCAGGATCCAATATGGGCACTGGTTTATGTCCTGGATGCTCCACTTCCCATCCAGCTCCCTGCTTGTGGCCTGGGAAAGCAGTTGAGGACAGCCCAAAGCCTTGGGACCCTGCACCCGCATCAGAGACCTGGAAGAAGCTCCTGGCTCTGGCTTCAGATTGGCTCAGCTCTGGCTGATGAGACCACTTGGAGAGTGAACCACTGGATGGAAGATCTTTGTCTCTCCTTTTCTCTGTAAATCTGCCTTTCCAATAAAAATAAATAAATCTTTAAAAATAGAGAAACAAAATTTCCCGGGCCAGTGCAATGGTATAGCAGTTTAGCTCTGGCTGCTGTTGGCATCTGGAGAATGAATGGTGGATTGAAGATCTTATCTCTCTGTTTCTCCTTCTCTCTGTGTAACTCTGCCTTTCCAATAAAAATAAAGCTTTGAAAGAAATTTTAAAAGGTAGGATGAAAATTCCTAATTATAATTTTTATTGTATTTAAAATGTTTCTATCACTCTCAGTTTATTGCTGTACATTTTGGTTCTTGTTTTGAGGATTCTCCTTTACAGTAGAATCTACTCTGTTACTCTCTGCATTGGGTCAGCTCACCCGTCTCAGGCGCTTTGTCAGATGGCTGCAGGGAGTTCACTCCTTCGGCTGGGATTCCGTGTCTGCCCGCAGGGGAGCTGCTGGCAAGCGCCCCCATCACCCAGTGTGGCCCCACCTCCAGCTGGCCAGCGCCCCCAGCACACAGTGTGGCCCCACCTCCTGCTGGCCAGCACCCCCAGCACACAGTGTGGCCCCACCTCCTGCTGGCCAGCGCCCCCAGCACACAGTGTGGCTCCACCTCCTGCTGGCCAGTGCCCCCATCACACAGTGTGGCCCCACCTCCTGCTGGCCAGCACCCCCAGCACACAGTGTGGCCCCACCTCCTGCTGGCCAGAGTCCTCTCCTGTTGCTTGGCCCAGCTCCTCTCTGTGCCCATTCCTGCCCACTGCTTTCTCACAGCCTCTGCGCCTGACCTCACATTCGCTCTGCGGTATCCCTGTCACCAGCACCAGGGGGGCCTGTGGCCCACCGGGGTCCTCCTCACCTCCCAGGCCTGGGACACCCACCGGGACTGCCTGGGGTCTCGCCCTTCTCTTTATGGCCCATGGAGATATTTGCCCACTGTTTTTCCAGTCCTTTGGTTTCTGTCTTTCCTGGGTTCTATCCTTGGGTCCTCTCCATTATTTTTTTTCTTTAATATTCATTTATTCATTAATTACATTGCATTACATGACTGGGATTCCCCCCCCTTCACCCCAAACCCTTCCCCCATCATGAATTCCTTCACCTTGATGCATAACCACAGCTCAAGTTCCGTTGAGATTCCCTAATTAAAAGTTTACACCATACAGAGTCCAGCATCCCACTTGTCCAGTTCAAGTTCAACGGCCTCTTAGGGAGGCCCTCTCAGGTTTGTAGGCAGAGCCAGCAGAGCGTCACCTCAATCAGTTAGAAGCTCCAACATATCATCAGCAACAGTCCAGGTATGATGAGGCTGGTGCAGAGTCCACTGATTGACATAGTCCGTCTTAGGGTTTCCCCTTGTCCAGTTTTCCGCTGCAAGCATAAAGCTGAGGTGGTTGATTCATCTACTCCATTTTCCATCTTTTTTTGATTAATGCTTTGATTCCTCCATTTTGTTCAGGGGAATCCCCCTAAAAAAAACTTTGAGGCATTCCCAGTCCAGGCTCCTACATGTACTACTAGTAAGCACAGTGCCCGCCACCGTCCATCACTCCGATCAGCTGATGGTTTTAACCCCTGGGTTGGTTCTCTTCTGAGCCCCGACCTCTATTGGAACCAATGAGTATCGCATCTCTCCCCGGCTCTGCCCATCACACTCTAGTCCCTCACCTAAACCAGTGGGAGGAGTGCTGGTCGGGTGTTGCATTCCCTGCTAGCACAGGCCATTTCACCTTGGCATTTTGTGTTTTATACTGTTTTTTTTTTTTATCGCAATCAAACCCGGCCAGGCCCCCACACAGTTTCAGCACTTGGGCTTGCCAGTGGATGACGTGAACCGACTCAGCCTGGTCTGCCCCAACCCGAGCCAAGTGTATTCCAGTGGGTCACATTCCAAAGCCTCTTCTGGGTTATTTACCTCCATGCTTCTTGCGTTTATTTGTAGAGTCAATGTCCTGTCAGAGGATCTGTTCAGGTTCCTCCCTCCGACTCCTTCATGGTGTCGGGCTTCACGCATTCCAGCAGGTCCTTCAGCCAGCTCCGCTCTTCAATCCATTCTGGTTCCTGTTGTTGAGAGTTTCAGCCCAGCCACGGCTCGTCCATACCCACGCATATCTCATATATGGCTCAGATGGGGTTGAGGCCTAGCCGAGCCCGTCCAACGTCTATCCTGGTCCTCCGGAGCACCAAACTGTGCTGTGGTCTAATCCGGCATGGTGCGTCAAAGCCGAATTGATATTTGTGCCAAGGGATTACAACTGTGACCCGACCAGAACTCAGCCTCCCTCCAGTTCCTGTGCCCCTTAGTGGTAGGCTCCACGCAGCCAAGGCCTCCACCACGCTCTCCAACCAGGCCTGTTGCCAGCCAGTGTTAACTATGCCAGAGGTTGCTCTGGTCAGCCCAGAGCGTCCTATAGACTGTCATGCCTCCTGCATAGACTCCACCGGCCCTTCTAAACCGTCCAATGGGGTCAGAGTGTCAGGGGATTGGTCCACGTATGCCTTACACATTCTAGCCCCGAGTATGGTTCTTGAATGCCAGTCAGTGTCATAGTAATGCCTTCTGTGACCCCTCTGCTGATCCCTCATCCTATCAGGTAATGGGGCATCCTGCTGGAAAAGCCCAGAATTTTGCCTTTTAAGTGAGCTGATGTTGGCGATCGGCACTATAAAGTGACTACAGGTTCTTCAGAGGAAGATTAAATGCCTTTGAAAAGCTTAAGGACTAATACATATTCTCAGAGCTTTCCACCACCTGCGCAGGTACATGGGGTGCGAGGCTCTCGGGCAGCTTTCCGATTTGCCGGGGTCCTGGTCTGATAGCCTCCTTTTGGGGCGGGAAGGTTGTCCCAGGACCCTGAGAAGCGGGTTGGGAACGCCTCTGAGCCGCCATGCCAGGGGCTGGAGTAGGGGTCCTCTCCATTATTGCATACAGAGCAGACACGTGTTAAAGTGCTTCATCAAGGGTGCCTGTCCTGGCAGGGTCTGCTCAGCCACCCTTCCCATCTCCCAGGAGCCACACTTCCCATCTCCCAGGAGCCACCCTTCCCGTCTCCCAGGAGCCACCCTTCCCGTCTCCCAGGAGCCATGCTTCCCGTCTCCCAGGAGCCACCCTCCCCATCTCCCAGGAGCCACCCTTCCCATCTCCCAGGAGCCACCCTTTCCGTCTCCCAGGAGCCATACTTCCCGTCTCCCAGGAGCCACCCTTCCCATCTCCCAGGAGCCACCCTTCCCGTCTCCCAGGAGCCACCCTTCCCATCTCCCAGGAGCCACACTTCCCATCTCCCAGAAGCCACACTTCTATCTATGTCACTGCACCAAGCACCCCTCCCCCTCTCTCTTCCCCTCCCCCATGTGCTGGCTGCTCTGCGATCATTCCGGAAGCCCCAGCCACCACCGCAGACAGAAGATAAGCTTTAGCTAGAGACACACGTGGGTTCAAACCCTGATGTGGCCACTTTTCAGGTGGGAGAGCTCTGCGCAGTCCCAGCCCCTCTCAGCCGCTCACTAAGTGCCATCCCTGGGGTGATGAGTAGCTGGCAGGCTTGAGGCGAGGACCCTGTCTGGGCTTCTCTCTCCTGGCTGGTTGGGGGTAGGGGTTGAAGCTTGCTCTGAGTTGCTGTTGTTAGTGGCTTTGAACCCTCATGGGTCTGGCGATGACCAGGGATGGGAGAGTGACTGGTCCCATTCAGTGGAGGATTCTGAGTCACAGGTACCACAGCTCAGGAGCCGAGACAGCCTGTGGGTGGAGGTAGTGGAGTGGAGTAGCAGCCCTCAGAGGAAGGGGATTGGGGTGGAGGTGGGGCAGCTGGGCCTCTGGAGGAACCCGTGCACCTGTGTGCCACTGTCTGTCCTGTTCTCGGCCATCCTTGGTACGGTTCCCATGGCATCATTTTAATGAAAACAAAAATGAAGTGCCTTGGTAGCACTATGTGGGAGCTTGTGACTTGTTCAGTTGCTGCCTTGGGAGTTGATAAGCCTGTTTAAAAGCAAGCAGGGCCTGGGGAATTCAGTCAGGACCCCTTCACGTGCAAGGAGATATTTTCCAAGTTGCTGTTGCTGGTTGGTGCTTTCCTTTATTTTCCCTCACAGGGATGCGAAGGACTAATGATGACATGAGCTGTTTTCTAATCTAAATGTTCAGGTGACATGCTACCTGGAGCCAGGGCCTGCTCGGCTCATGAGCTGTTCCAAGCCGATTAGGCCCCCTGAGTAGGTAAGAGAGAAATCATAACCTCAGCCTGGAGCTCTCTCTCTCTCTCTGCCCAGCCCCGTTTTTTGTTTTGATTATGGATAACACTTGCAATTTGCCTGGTGCATCAGGTATGCGAAGTCAGATACCAGGAGCAGTGTGTATGCAAAGCGGGCCAGCTCCTCAGCCAATCAGGGGAGGAATGCAAAGAGGGGGCCGGCTCCTCAGCCAATCAGGGGAAGAGCTGGGCGAGAATGTTCTTGGTACAAGAATGACTCGCACCTTAGAGCAATCCTTTGCAAGAAGACTTGACTACCATGGAAGATTTTCCCTTTGCAATTTCAAATTAATGGTGCTTTAAATTCAATCTGGGAGCTCTCAGTGGGTTTGATTTTTTTTTTTTTTTTGCCATTTTCTTCCTTTAACCACCCCCAATGAAAAGCTTTGATGAAATAAATAAGTGAATGATCTCTTGAGAAGCAATTGAAGAGGTAAATGCATGGGCAGAGGTTCTTTTGGACTGCAGGGTGTCTGGGTCTAGCAGAGTGGGCTTGTGGTGGGTTAACTTGGTCCCTCAACTCCAGCTGTTGAAGTGCACAGCCTAGGAAGTGAGAGGTAATTTACACATTAAATGGGGGTGCCCCAGTTGGATTGCTTTCCCATGGGAGGAGACGCTTTACTCCAGCCCACTGGACGGAGGGGGACAGCCTTGGGAACAGCCAGCTCAGCCTCTACCTTCGTCTCAGACTTCCCGACTCAGGTTCAAGGTATCCAACTATGGCCCTTGGTTATGGTGTTCTGGAGAGGCTGGGTCCTTGTCACCTCTGTCCTCAGAAGGAGCCTGGAGATGAGACATGGACCAAGGTCAGCAGAGGCAGGATCTACTCGCATGCAAAGTGAAAGAAGAGAGAGAGACTTAAAGAGAGGAATGGAGAGAGAGGCAGGGAGAGAGGGATGAAAAAGCTAGACACAGGTAGGGAGAAAGAGAGAGGGAGAGATATGGGGAGACAGAGGGAGAGAGAGAGAGTGGGAGAGAGGGAGGGAGAACGCAGGCAAGCTGCACCCAGCAAGAATCAGAGCCCACTCTAAGATCTGGGAGTGTGGGGAGTGGCACCTGGGTGGGGACGTTAAGAGAAGAACTTGAGCACTACCAACTTCCTGATCCTTTTTTGGGGGGAACCCAGAAGAATCATGACATGAGTTCAGAATTGTTTGATAATGATGTAATGAGTTACACATGGGGGCACAGCCTGTGGCCATGTTGGTTGTTAATACCTCCCTCTTTAGGAGACGTGTATGACAAAAGCGAAATGTGCACATTGAGCCTTTAATTGACTCACCTGGGATGGATTTAGCCCCTGTTGGAGCCTCTGTGTGGGCTGCTGTTTCTCTCTCGGCGCCCCTTTTCCTCCACAGCCTTGTCTCTTATCTGACACCCCAATGCTCTATTCAACTTCCGGCTTGTGGGAGGTTGGGGGTCCAAGGGCCAGTGTGGGAGATTTGCTGTGTGTGTTTGGGGCTGGCTGACAGATGCGACACCTGTCCTCCAGAGCACTGTGGCCTAGGTTAGGATCTCTTTTTAGGGTCTCTAGCAGTCACCCCTGGATAGAGTGGGAACTCTTGCTCTCGGTTACTGAGCACAGGAGCATTCTTGGATTTTATTCCTGCAGCCAACACAAGCCTGGCGTGGTTGTCTTGTCTTCTGCGAGGTTAACGCCTCCCTTCAATGGTCTCCACAAGTGAAAGCACACATGCTGAGCTAAAGGTGGGAAGAGATGAGGATGAAATCAAATTCAGAGCCCTTAGACGTGACAGCAAGCAAGGCCCTTTCAACTAGTCCAAACAGGAGGGATGTGAAGCAGGCCTGACAGGAGAAGTGAGGCCACTCCACTGAGGCTGTGAGCAGGGAGTGACCCAGCACAGGTATTGGGTGAGGAGTGGCAGGTGAAGCATTAGTGATGGGGTGGGCCTGCATCGTGGAGAAGCAGTTACAGCCACCGTCTGTAGCACTTGGCATCCCACATGGGCACCAGTTAGAACCTTGCTGCCCCACTTCTGATCCAATTTCCTGTTAATGGCCTGGAAAAAACAGTTAAACATGGTCCAGCACTAGCCATATGGGACCTAGTTACTGGCTTCTGGCTTCGTGTTGGCTCAGCCCTGGCTGTTGTGGCCTATTGGGGGAATAACTGAGAAGGTGGAATATGCGTGTGTGGGTGTGTGTGTGCGTGCACGTGCACTCTTTGATCTCTGTTTTTCATAAGCAAAAAGTTTGTGATGGGATCCAGATGCAGTGGCAGGTAAACTGACTCTCTAGGATGTCCCGGGTCCTACAATGGGCACAACAGACACAACTGTGAAGTAATTGGGACTTAAGGAATCCCTCCACCCCCACACACACACAGAAAAAAGGCCGTGCGAGCCAGGCATGCACAGTGTGAGCTAACTCACCCCAAGGAGCAGGCTGCTCCAAGCTCCTACATGTTCTCCTACCTTCTTTCTGGTCTTACAGCTAACACTAAGCAGAAGCTCAACATGAAAGACCAATGTGACCCTCCTCTATGTCCAACAACAGTCTCAGTGGTCACCTGCACAAGCTGAGATCACGCTGTTAAACCTCATGGCTTGAGGCTAGCACTGTGACGTAGTGGGCTACACCTCCATCCATGATGCTAGCATCCTGTATGGGCACCTGTTCAAATCCTGGCTTCCCCATTTCCAATCCCATTTTCTCTTATGGCCTGGAAAAGCAACAGAGGATGGCCCAAAGCCTTGGGACCTGCACCAATGTGAGAGACCCAGAGGAAACTCCTGGCTCCTCATTCCATGAAAGTTAAAAGACAGTGCCATGATGGCTAGCGTGTAACGAGGGTCTGACCAGTTTTGCTGTTTCTCACTGAGGAGGAGGAGTTGGAAGACAGCCCTGGAGCTGACAGACCCCTGGGACTGGGTCCCCCCCATTCTCTAGCTTGTCCTGTGGCCAGGCAGCACTGAGGGAGAAAGATAGCTTTCTCTTATTTGGAGGGTGTGGTCCACAAGTTTTCCTGCTGTTAGGAGGCAGCCCAGGGCTGGGTCCTCGGGACTGGACAGCGAGTTACTCATGGCTGGAAGGAGGCTCTTTGTGACCAAGCAAGAGATAAAAAGAAGATGAGGGTGAGCGGGTTATGGCTGACAGCCCTGTCTGTGCAGGGGTAGCAGCTGGCGTCCCAGGGTCTTGGGTGCCCCAATTAACTCTGGCATGCCCATTCAGGAATGCCATCCTTGATGCCCAGCTGTTCTTGTGCCCCTCTGCTTCCCCCAGAGCTTTCTGCCAGGAAGAGGTATGAAGTGGGCCAAAGCTCTCAGACTTCCCTTTCCTGGTCTTGGCAAGATGACAGGCTGCCTGGGTCTTTGGGTCCAGCCTATAGCAGTTGGCTATGACTGGCGAGATAATCGTGTAGGTTGGCCATTGGAGGGAGGAGGGGAGGGTTCCTCTGTTGGAGGACATAGAGGTGCTGTGGAGTGGAGCATTCTTGAAGCCCTAGAGAGGCATCCACCAGGACCACAAGCAGACCTCTTGTTCTGGGCATTGCTGGTGGTCTGGGGGAGCAGCACCATTGTTAACAAACCCCAGGTAAGCAAGGGGAGGGCCTGGGACTCACAGGTGTTGGAGCCTCATGCAAGCCCAGAGGCTTGAGGTCAGAGCAGGGCAGGATTTATTTGGCATGTGGGAAGTAGAGCTTTACCACATGGAGACCAAGCAACAGGTACAGCAGCCTGGAGGATTTAAATGGCAGGGGCTTTAGGATTCACAGTGAAAGGGCCTGGCATGGTGGCTTGATTGGCTAATCCTTCCCCGTGTGCACCGGGATCCCATGCGGGATGTGGTTTGTGTCCCAGCTGCTGGCTCACCTGAGGCCATAGGGTGACTCTGTCCAGGCTCTCATCTCTGAAGCCAGAAGACATTTGAGGACAAGACAGAGGTAAGACTGCCAGAGAAACAAGGATTATTTGCATGCAAATCATAATACACATCAAAGAAGTGTGGACTTGCTCAAGACAGCTGCACCTAGCAAGCTTTAAGGCAGGAGAGATGCTGGGTGGGTGCAATTTAATACTTGCATATGGGGGTGCTGGGTTTGAGTAGCACCCGTTTTCTTACCCTTTTGTGGAACAATCAGAGTGATCATGGTGTTGGGTACCTGTTTAGAATGGAGTGTTAGCCAAGGTCATTTGACTATAGTGAACTCATACTGCGTTACACTTCCCTGGGGATACCCAATGGGCAGCCAGGCTGGCTATTCAGCCAGTATCTAAGGCTAAGCTCTGGCTTTCCACTGTGAGGAGAGGGGTCAGTGTGGGCAGTGTGGGAGAGGCCAGGGTGGGCAGTGTGGGAGGGCCTAGGGTGGGCAGTGGCAGTATGGGAAAGCCCAGGGTGGGCAGTGTGGGAGGGCCCAGGGTAGGCAGTGGCAGTGTGGGAGGGGTCAGGGTGGGCAGCATGGGAGGGCCTAGGGTGGGCAGTGGCAGTATGGGAGGGCCCAGGGTGGGCAGTGTGGGAGGGCCCAGGGTGGGCAGTGGCAATGTGGGAGGGGTCAGGGTGTGCAGCGTGGGAGGGCCCAGGGTAGGCAGTGTGGGAGGGCCCAGGGTAGGCAGTGTGGGAGGGGTCAGGGTGGGCAGCGTGGGAGGGCCTAGGGTGGGCAGTGGCAGTATGGGAGGGCCCAGGGTGGGCAGTGTGGGAGGAGCTTCAAGGTAGGATGCCCAGTGAAATCAATAGCGGTCCCTGCTAACACCTTGCCTCTAGCCTGGTAGTCCTGAAGGCACATGAAAAAAGCAAATGGCCCAGGCACTGGGGAGGCGGCCCTGGAAGACAGACATGGATCTCTTGGGGACACAGTAGATCTAGTCAGGGGCCAGGTTTTCAGGTGAGGGGTCTTGGCACAGGGCAGGTTGGTGGGGAGGAGAGCAGCAGTGACTCAAGGGGGCTTGCAGGGGTGAGCATGGCCACCCAGAGCAGGAGGAGGCCCAGGAGGAGGCCCAGGAGGAGGCCCTGTTGGCCGGGCCTTCGCCTACTTCTCCTGCAGACCCTTCGTGGGGAGTAAGCATTTCATTTTTATCCTTAAAATCAGAGAAACGCCGGTTCTGTGACACGTGCTGGGACACAGCGGGGTCCTCGCGCAGCTCTCTGCCTTTGCCCTGTAACCCTGGAGGTTGTGTCTGCCCACTCACTGTGTGGGCAACCTCTCAGCACTTGACTCAGGTCAAGTTCACACCGAGCCAGAGGGGACCAACCTGCCTGGCCCCCCACCCTCACGCTGTCCAACACTCGGAGGGTACAGACGGGCGTGGGCGGGGTCCTTGGCAGTGGACTCTAACCAGCAGCAGAACTCTGCAGTTCAGGGTGTGGTGAGGCTGGCAGGAGGCAGAAACAGCAGGTAGCAGCTGAATGGCAGAAGGTTCTGGGTCTGCCTGACCACCCGTGATTCTGTTTAATGCTGGAGCCAAAGGGACTTGAAGAATATTTAACTCCAGCCTTAAAAAACAGAGAGAGAGGGAGAGCAAAAGAGAGTGCCTGGCCTCAGTGGGAGCTGAGGGGGCCGTGAGGGTGAGAGCGCTGTGGGGGAGGGATGGGAGTGTGCAGCTGCCTGCCCCTGGAGGCCCGGGCTTCTCCGAGGACACTTGCTCTCCGATGGGGGGTTTCTCACGTGGCTGGGCTCTGCCCGGGGCTGGCAGCTCAGAGCCGTAAACACCCACAGCCAGTCTGTCTCAGCCAGACCCGGTACAGGCGGCTGGAGGTCCCCACCCTTCCGGCTTGAGCCATCACTGCCCCTTCTGTCTGTGTGCAAGATCTGACTGGGAAATCCTCCCCATGGTGTCTCCATGCTCTAACAGGCTAGCTCAAACGGGTGCTCTGCGTACCGCACACATGCATGCATGACTCACACGTGTACACACAGCACATACCAACACACATGCACATGCAGGAAACATGCACACATCTACACACACCCACGTGCATGTGTGCACAATGCACACCATGTGTCTGCTCACATGTGCATGTATGTTACATATATGCATGCATACACAGTCATCTGCATGTGTTCACCATCACACACACGTGTACTTGGACATGAGCACATACACACAAAGCAGTCACCACCCGGGAAGAGGGTGAGTGCTCTGCATGCCACTGTGACACAGTATTGCTGGAGCTGAGGTAGGCTGCAGGCTTACTCTTGGCAGTGTTTTTGCTATAAGCAGAGTCAAGCCATCCCATTCATGTCCCTTGCGTGGCCTATAAGCGCCATGTATCCCGCCTCTCGGCTGTCCCTGTTTGCCCGAGAGACTCAGTTATGTCCTGCATCCAGGCAGGCAGGATTATGAGACTTGTGGCTGCCTGGGGCATGGGGGAGCAGGTTGCCCTGGAGACTTGTGCCCTTGACTTTGCGGGTACCTGTCCCTGGTCTCTCCCCAGGCCACTGGCCCTCCAAGGTGTTCCAGATCCCCGTCTTCTTCCTCACCGGCTCACCACTCTCCTCCCCAGCAGGGGAGGGAAGCGACTCCCCCACAGGAGCAGCGCTGGATGCCACAGCCAGTCACAGCTAGGCCTGTTTCTGTCTCCATAAAGGAATTCTGGGAGCTGAGAAGACCCCCAGCCGACCACCAGGTGTGAGGGTAGAAGGAGCAGGTGGCACCGGTGAGAGCAGGGGGGCCAGCATGAGGCTGCCTTGGGCCAATGGCCACTGTGCCCTTGTTGACCTCTGCTGCCTCGACCATCTCACCTGTGCAGTGGGGGCACAGCCCCGTGGGAGGGGTGAGTGAGAGGAGAGCCTTCTATGTCCTTAGAAGCAAGCCGAAGGAGCTGTTAGGATTATCCACACTAAAAAAAGATGAGTAATCCATTTATTTGTCTGAAAAGCAGAAGGACACGAAGTGAGGGGGAGATTGCCTGTCTACCGTTTCACTTCCCAGAGGGTGAGAGCCAGGCCAGGAAGCTGCGACTTCCCCCAGGTCTCCCAGGCGGATGCAGGGACCCAGGCATCCTGTGTTGCTTTCCAGGCACGCTAACAGGGAGTTGGATGGGAAGGGGGTAGCCAGGCCTCCAGCTGGTGCTCGGACAAGGGATGCCTGTGTCACAGGGGGAGGCGCAAGCAGCCAGCCACAAGGCTATCCACAGGATTGTCCCACCTGCTGTGGGTGGGATGTGACAGCACACATGGGTCCCCACACAGGGAGGCATTTCTCCTGAGCCCCAGGGAACAGCGACCTGAGAAGGCAGGGTGTATGGAACCATTTTTCTAGGTAAAGGGGGGTAGTGACAGCGCAAAGGATGCCCTAGAATCAAAACACAAGGCTCTTCAGGCCCACAGAGCCCAGGGGCCCTCAGGTCTCAGGAGGCTGCGAGGACCTTGTTTCTGGGGGTCCTCAACCCTGGGGTCAGGGTGGTTGCTGGGGCTGCCAGGCATGCTGGGGCGTGTAGTGTGGTTTGGGTTTCAGGTGGTTGGGCTTCCCCACGTGCCCCTGGGACTGGTCAGGGAGCTGCCTGGGACAGGTGTATCCCATAGGGAAATGCTGGGTTTGACCTGGGAGACAGTAGGTGTTGACTGAAGTATGTGGGTCCCTCCTACTCACGTGGGAGATGTGGGAGACCTGGCCTGGCCCAGTCCTGCCTCCTGCCTGTTGTTGCATTTATGGAGTAAAACAGTGAAGGGAAGATCTGTGTGTGTGTATCTCTATTTCTTTCTGACTTCATATATATATATATATATATATATATATATATATATATATATATATATATATATATGTTTAAATTTAAAATATATAAATATATATATAAGTAAAATATTTTTTTTTGGTTGGGAATCTTTTTTTTATTAATTATTTATTATTTAACTTCAGTAATTACATTGTATTATGTGACACAGTTACATAGATACTTGGGTTCTCCCCACCCCTCCCCAAACCCTCCCACCATGGTGGATTCCTCCACCTTGTTGCATAACCACAGCTCAAGTTCAGTTGAGATTCCCCCATTGCAAGCGTATACCAAACATAGAGTCCAGTATCTTATTGTCCCGTCAAGTTCAACGGCTTCTTAGGTATACCCTCTCTGGTCTGAAGACAGAGCCAGCAGAGTATCATCCCAGTCAATTGAAAGCTCCAACATACCATCAGCAAAAATTTACATCATTATGGAATTAATTGACATAGTAATGAGTAACCAATATGTTAAAAGTAAATGCGAGTTCCCAGCCACCTTCTGTGACCACCTCACCTATACTTCAATTTTAGTTTATACACAACATATAACATTCAAAACATAAGTAAAATATTTTTAAAAAACCTAGGGAGAGCTGGGGAAGTCGTGGGGTGCCCCACACACTGTAGGCTGCTCATGCCGGGAAGCCACAAGGCTGTGTCTCTGAGCCCTTGGGGCGGTGAGTGCTGACCCACAGGCACTGTCACTATGAATGTGGCCGTCTCACCTGCGTGCTGGTTGGATGCATTCCAGGCCTTTCCACACCCAGGGGCCACACGGGTTCCAGAGCCCCAACCCCATGTGGACCTTCTGCGTTCCCCGAGGCTGAGCCTCCCTAGCCAGGTACCCTTGCCAAGCTCCCCTAACTCCCCCCAAGGGGACCTGGTCTCTAAGGGGCCTCGCCCACCTGCCTGTCCAGCCTGCATCCCGGACCTTAGCTCCTGTGGTAGGACCCCTCCCGTCCCTCAGGGAGCCCCTAAAAGCTCCGCCCCCTGAGCTCTGATTCTGCAGGTGTGGGCTGGAGACTTGAAAGCCCCTTCACATGGGTGACCCCGCGAGGGACCAAGGCCCAGGGAGCAAGGGTGAAGAAAGATTTGAGGTTGCCAGTCCCTACCAGGCCTCTACTGCCACCAACTCCCCCATACCGCCACCCTTTTATTCCAGGAAATTGCTGCCCAGGGCCAGTCCTGGCCCAAAATGACCAACACATCCACTTGCCACATCTCTCTGGTGGCCTCTGGCTTGTTGAAATACCACTTTCTAATTCCCATCGTGAACATGATCTGTGGCGTTTCTGATGCTTCCACGGAAGGGCAAGGAAACAAGCAGCTCTCCAGCCCAGCCCCTGCACACGCTCCATCCACCTCCGCCCTGCACCGTGGCGGGAGCAGTTCACTCCCAGTGGGTACCTCTGCTGTGTGTGCTGACGGGTCTTGGCCCTCCACTAACATCACCGCATCTCTCCTTGGAATTCAAGAACATGCCCGGCCACCAGGGAGGGGCCCAGGATGCTCCCGCAGGTTTTCCTTGCCTGTTACTATCCCTCCTGGGTGAAGCGAGAGTAGCTGCCCCAGCCCCAAGCAGCAGGAAGTGTAGTTTGCATGGAGGGAACCTGCCAGAGCGCAGGCTCCTGACTCCAGCAGGATCCAGAGTCCCTGGGTTGGCTGGGTTGAGTTCCTGGGTTGAGTTTGGGTTGGCTGTGCCGGGTGTCGTGACATCTCTGGGGCTCGGTTGAAGGCTTTTACTAGAGGTGAACAGGAGCTGCTGCCTTGCCCGGCTCTGCCCTCCAGCTCTGTGGTCAGCATGGGTGGTATCCATAGTGGAAGCAGGGCCTCGATCCCTTGTCCCCTCCTAGTGGCAGGCTTGGTGACCGTGTATTGAGTGAACAGTGGTAGATTCTCGCTGTGGCTGATATGACATCATCATAGACCTGGGGGCCATGTGAGGCCCTCATGCCCTGGGATAACCAGTGTCAGGAAGAGCCATTTCCAGGTGGCCTATGCCTAGAGGGGATGCCTCTGAGTGCAGGCGTGGTCGGCCAGGTCACCTGGTGTGTGTTATGACCACAGCTGACTTTGCGACTGACCCCTGAGTGATGGCCGCTGTGGTCCCCTCTGCAGTCCACTGCAGTGGCAGCTGTGGGTACCTGTGGGTGACCAAGCTGTCATGAGTCTTCAGGGTTCAACTGGGCACCCTGGCTCTCCCATTGGGCCTGTCCTCAACATCCTGCTGCAGTCTTAAAGTGTAAGGAAGAAAATGTAGAGAATAATCGGTTAACATGGCAACATCTTAAGCGGTAATGAATTAGCCCTCACTTAATAAAGCACACAGAGAGTGGAGATGGCTATGCTAATAGATGATAACATAGCACAGTCTGTGTATATACAACTCCTGGAAAATGCATTAAAAATTAATTGTAGCAAATCGACCTGATTGGAAGCCAGAGCCTCCATTCAAAGGCAGTAAGAGCTCTGATCTTCCTGGAAAGAGCTCTGGAGAGTGGAGGGGCTTGTGCAGCTCCTCTCATGGGCATGCTCCTCTTGCTGGCTCAGATCACAGGAGCTCTGGAGAGTGGGGAGCTTGTGTAGCTCCTATCATGGGCATGTTCCTCCCGCCAGCTCAGATCACAGGCAGGAAGGACTTGAGTGTCCTGCAGCCATGGGGAAGCCTCTCCGTCACATCTCTCCTGGCGGGATCCTGGACTTGACCCGCAGGTGCTTGGCACCTGTTGCCTGGGATGTCATCAGCTGGGAGTCCCTGTTTGCTGAGGCTGGGTGGTGTGCACAGGGCAGGGACACGCAGCCCCAGGTCAGAGCCATCAGCAGAAGCATACTATCCATGGGGCTCTCTGTAGGACCAAGGACGCTCCAGGCGGACTGTGTCTTGATCCACAGGTGCCAAGAGGCACCTCTGCCCTGGTGGCTTGGCGTGTGTACCCAAGCTTTGGGCTCAGCAAGTCCACGGTCAAGGCTGTGTAAGTCCTGATACCCTCGCCCTGGGGCCTGGTGTATCGAGGAGGCAAGGGGCTTTGCCTGGGTCCCTGTTGTGAGGACTCCAGTACCACTCCTGAGGGCCTTGTCCTCTGCGTGTCCCCTTGGGGACAGGGACTGCAACCTGTGAGCGTCAGAGGCTGTGGTGCAGCCACAGGCTTCCTGACACCTCAGCAGGACGTGCCTCCCAGTCACACACACTGCCCCCTTCTCCAGGGATGGGGAAGAAACATCCGGGTAGCACTGCACCTGTAGTTGGTCCACACCCACTTCCCGTGGCCGTGTCTTCCCTAGGATGGACAATGGCCCACAGCCTGGGTGCTCACGTCCTGCCTCCCATGCAGAAGCCACAGCTGTGGCTGGGCTGGCTCTCCCAGTGCATTTGGGACATGGCTGTTGTATTGCGACAACACAGTGCTGGTCCCTCTCCCAACCCAGGCTCGGGATCTGAGGCCATTTCCCAGCTCTGACTCGGGTTGACATTACCTTGCCCCTGGCAGGCATCCCCTAGGGGAGGGTTTCAGCCCCACCCAGGTGGTCAGAGCATCTAGGAAGGCCAGGTGGGGTCAACGGTAGCCACCAATAAAACAGCTGAAATGTGAGTTCCCAGTGCGCTGTGGGCTGTTGCCAGAAGATACAGTGGGGCCAGGTGCGAGGGCTAGTACCACGGTGTCTACTGCAATGGACCAGCTGTTGCACAAACACTGCTTCTACTGCTCATGTGCTGGAGATGGCTGGAGCAACAAGAGTGTGACAAGGGCTTGGGTGCTCCCTGTGCATGTGTGCAGCCTGGGAACAATGAGATTTGGGGAGCTGGCTCAACCCAGACCTGGAGCTGAGCCCAGGCAACCCATGACATCCTCCTGGGGCATGGGAAGGAGGTGACGGCAGCAAATGACTGCTCTGCAACCTGTCTGGCCCTAGGGAAGACTGGGGAGATGAGGGAGGGGCCCAGTCGCCTCAGTGGCCCCTGGCCACAATGAGGAGGCCAATGGGTCAGCAGAAGACTGCCTCTGAGAAGATGCCTAGGAGCTCACAGTCCTTGGAAGAGGGGCCACGCCACACCAGGAAGTGCCCAGTGGTCAGGGGACAGACAGTGTGGACACTGCCCTTGCTGTGGTGAGCAAGCTGGAACATGGCTGCGTGGATGGTCCCTGCAGGTGCTGGGGCTGCGTGGTCAGTTCCAGGCCCAGCATTGACAGCCTGCTGCAGCAGGTGGTGGGTGGAGCATGGACCTCCTGCAGGTCCTTCCTGTTTCCAAAAGATGGCTCACCCTGGGTGGGTGGGGCTCCCTCTATTTAGCTTCCTGAACAAACTGCTGCTTGGGCTGCAGCAAGAGCCGGAGGCCTCTGCTGGCCACTGGTGTCAGGAGGAGCAGGTAAAAGGCATGGCCTGAGCCCCTTGGGCGGTGAGTCAGGGCTGTGGCAGGAAAGGGCAGTTCAGG
The DNA here is from genome assembly GCF_030435755.1 of Ochotona princeps. NCBI lineage: Eukaryota > Metazoa > Chordata > Mammalia > Lagomorpha > Ochotonidae > Ochotona > Ochotona princeps. The sequence goes on along the minus strand of NW_026700420.1, from coordinate 103,621 downwards.
TTGCAGCTGGCCCAGGGCACTCAGCCTCTCTCTGAGGACCCTGATAAGCTGCTGTCCTAGGCTTCCCTGCAGCCCTCCCCAGCAGAGGCACCGCCTGCCCCCAGGCCAAGGGTCTCCACTTCTGCTGTTGCTCTGTGGTTTCTCCTTTAACTTACTCTGTTCTCACCTCCCCCTACCCTGCCCCTGCTGGCTCAGGCTACATGTAGCTAAGGTTAGCTCTTCATACTCCAGTGTATAGGTGGGGACACCTGGGGACACCTTCCCCCACCCTACTCTCCACTAATGAGGTCTTTGCCTGATTCAGGCTGTGAGATACTATCTCGCTCACAGGAAATGGTGTCCCTGGCTCATGGAGCCCCAGTGCACGAAGCAGCCCAGGGTCACGGAGCTCCACTGCATGGAGCAGCCCAGGGTCACGGAGCTCCAGTGCACAGAGCAACCCAGGGTCATGGAGACCCAGTGCACAGAGCAGCCCAGGCTCATGGAGACCCAGTGCATGAAGCAGCCCAGGCTCATGAAGCTCCAGTACACGGAGCAACCCAGGGTCACAGAGCCCCAGTGCACGGAGCAGCCCAGGCTCATGGAGACCCAGTGCACAGAGCAGCCCAGGCTCATGGAGCCCCACTGCACGGAGTAGCCCAGGGTCATGGAGCCCCAGTGCACAGAGCAGCCCAGGCTCATGGAGACCCAGTGCACAGAGCAACCCAGGGTCATGGAGCCCCAATGCACAGAGTAGCCCAGGCTCACAGAGCAGCCCAGGGCCATGGAGCCCCACTTCACAGAGCAGCCCAGGCTCACAGAGCAGTCCAGGGTCACGGATCCCCACTGTACAGAGCAGCCCAGGCTCATGGAGACCCAGAACAGAGGGCAGCCCAGGCTCACGGAGTTCCAGTGCACAGAGCAGGCCAGGGTCACGGAGACCCAGTGCACAGAGCAGCCCAGGCTCACGGAGACACAGTGCACAGAGCAGCCGAGGCTCACGGAGACACAGTGCACAGAGCAACCCAGGGTCATGGAGCTCCAGTGCATGGAGCAGCCCAGGCTCACGGAGACCCAGTGCATGAAGCAGCCCAGGGTCACGGAGACCCAGTGCACGGAGCAACCCAGGGTCATGGAGACCCAGTGCACAGAGCAGCCCAGGCTCATGGAGACACAGTGCACAGAGCAGCCCAGGCTCATGGAGCCCCACTGCATGGAGCAGCCCAGGGTCATGGAGCCCCAGTGCACAGAGCAGCCCAGGCTCATGGAGACCCAGTGCACAGAGCAGCCCAGGCTCATGGAGCCCCACTGCATGGAGCAGCCCAGGGTCATGAAGCCCCAGTGCACAGAGTAGCCCAGGGTCATGGAGCCCCAATGCACAGAGCAGTCCAGGGTCACGGAGCCCCACTGCAAGGAGCAGCCCAGGGTCACAAGCAGGTGGAGTGTCTTCCTTTCGCCCCCTCCCCTCAGCTGGAGCTGCTCCGCCTCTGGACCTGATTCAAGCTGTCGGCCTCTGATTCATGACAGGGCAGCCATCTGTGCCAGTGAGGAGTCTGCATCTCCGGGTGAAGGAGCTTTTAGGAATAAATCCAAGCAAAACTTAAAAATTGTCACACTTAATCATGTTTTCTCTGGGGAGCTGGGACCCAGCCCAAGCGCTGATTTGCAGCCTTTTAGCACAGCCTAGAATTTGCCGGATTATCCTCGGTATTTATGCCGCCCTAAGTCTCCGCTGGTGGGTGGGATGTCTCCATGAATCCTCAGGGCTGGGATGTGCTGGGATGTGCTGGGGTGGGCCCGCCAGCCCTCGCCACCTCTGTGGCTGAGTCAAGGGTGATGGATATGGGCCTGCAGCATCCATTGAGGTGGCAGGGTGCTGGCCACACGTTGGCCCTCCTCCTTGCCCTGGGGTCTCCCCTGCTGAGTGGAACTCTTGGCAATGGGTACAGTCATCTGTGTGTTACAGATGAGGAAGTGAGGCTCATGAACAGGAGAGGGACCCCTTGGGGATCCCAAAGACCGTGCTGTGAGCCTGGCTCCCTTTTCTGGGGACACCAGTAAGGACTTGCACAGAGATGTGGCCCTGTGGTGACCGAGTTAAAGGCTGCCCCAAGGCTGTGGCTCTCAGGCTGGATTCAGAGTCCCAGTGTCATGGCCCACAGTGCTGCAGGGCTGAGACACACTGCACATGCCCGGCTGTGTCAGAGAAGCCCCCACCAGGCTGGAGCTGGGAGCCAGCAGCTTCATCTGGGGCTTCTGTGTGGGTGGCAGGAGCCCAAAGCCTGGACCAGGACATTAACAGGGAGCTAGATCAGAAGTGGAGCTGCTGGGACATGAACCAGTGCCCATTTGGAATGTTGGCAGCACAGGCTTTCCCAGCCCCGTAAACTAACCAGGAAGGCCAGCTTCCTCAAAGCACATGGCTTGTTTGGTTGGATGAGTGGGTCCTGGCTGTTGAAGGGCTTGAGGACAAAGGTCCCAGCCATGGAGACTGCCTGGGGATATGGGGGTGGTGGCGTGGCATGGCTGGGGAAGAGCGATGGCTCCGCAGGTGACGGAGAACTCGGGCAGAACAGGGGCAGAGGGAGACAGGAGGATGGCAGGGACGCCATCAAAAATAAATGGAGGCACCCGGCTGAGAGACAAGGGATACATTTTTCATAAAAGATGTTGCTTAAGAGAAGAGAAATTAAGACTCCAGCATTCATTTTCTCACCAGAGTCAGCTCTTCAAAATAAATTCCAGTTAACCCATCCCCAGCTGGAGCAGGCTCTCTGATGAAGCTGGAATTGGCCCTGGGCCGAGCCAGAGGCCAGGCCAGCCCTAGAGCCCACTGGCCTGGCAAGGGCCACTGACAGAGTGTGGCTAGAGCCGCCGTCCAGGGCTATTTGGGAGAGATTGTAAAATGATGCGTGGTAGCATTTCCAGAGGCCATTTCCTCCTGTTGTCCTGAATGTTTGACCTCTCAGAATCACCCTGGCCCACATGAGACTGAAATCATTTCAGTAGAATAATAGACAAAATGTTTCCTGCTCTGGAGTACTGTCTATGGGGGTCAAGGGTGCCCCGAGGCCCAACCACAGCTCCTCTTGCCACACTGTATCCTCATCCCTTGGTGAGCCTGCGCAGGTGGGCCCGCAGGTGTACCTGGATGTGAGGGAGTGATTGGTGAGTAGCTGCATGGATAGGGAGGTGGAGAGATGAGGAGAGAGATGGATGGATTGGAGGGATAGAGAAAAAGATGAGGGAGAGAGTGGGTGCATAGATGGATAGGTCACAGATAAATTACAGATGATCACTAGTTACAGATAGATGATAGAGAGTTGATCAATGAGGTGGGGGAGAGAGAGCGAGAGAGAGAGCCCCTCTTCCACTTGAAGCTGCACTTGCCTGCCCTGGGGCTGGTTTGAGAACCCTTCCTGGCCAGGCCAGCAGATGGTCCCAGTTCATCAGGCGGATGCCAGTGGCTGCTGGAGCCAGCTGTCCTGCCCCAGCAGTGCAGTGTGGCCTGAGTCTGAGGGGTCCATAGCCTGGCTCATCTGGAAGGCCACTCTTGTTTGAGGTCAGCAGTCCTGCTGTGGTTCCCCTAGCCTGTGTCCTGCCCCCACCCCCTACTTTACCACCGTCCCCTCTTTTCTGTGGTTTGGCTATACTCATGTCTCGGGTGGGGGGCATGGTGGCACATGCCTGTTTAACTGCCCAACCTCCACTCTGTGCCTGAGCTCCTCCCCACCCCCACAGTGCATGGCAGGGCCTGCCTGAATGCAAACATACCTGTAAGACCAGGGCCCCCAACAGGGCTCCCCTGCAAGCCTGCTTACCCACACACTCAGGTCTGGAAGTCTGCTGGCTGACCTGTATATCAAATCATTATTCATCCATCTGTTGATGTCTGTGTGTGTGTCTACGCGCCTACTTACCCACCTATACACCCATTATATGGCTACCTACCCATTGTCTGTCTGTCTCCTATAGTGTATCCATATAGTGCTCCATTTTGCACTCATTGTCTATCATTCATGTATCCATCACCCATGCATTCATCTATCTATCTATCTATCATCTATCTATCTGTCATCATTTACCCTTCCTGGTCTCTATGCGTCCATCCCTCAGTTCTCTATCCTCTCTAGTGAGCGGAAGACTCACTAGAAGAGGGCACTGTGCTGACAGCTTCTGGGCACCAGCTTGGGGCTTTCGGACAAACGCCTGCCTGTGGCGGAGGTCAGGGGGAGCACCCTGGGGCTAGTGTGGGGGTTCAAAGGTGCCCAGGGTGCTGGAAGACGCCCTTCTCACCCCCGCTCTGAGCCACCCAAACACAAGGTACTCCAACCAGAAGCAACGTGGGGAGTGCCCTGACACCAGCGGAGGTTGCGCCATGCACTTGACTTTCGTAGCTTCTTGGAGGAGAGAGCCCCAGAACCCTGGAGATAGAGTTTTCTGCACCCAGGCTCCACTAGAAGCACCAGCTTTGTGGCCTTGATGTTAACCAGCCCTGTTTATGTCCCATAACTCTTGGGGCTAATATTCTGCCAGGACAGCAAATCACAGGTCTAACAAGAAACGTCTCTCGGTGACGTTTGCTAATTGCATCCATTTGAGTATGCAAGACATGGATCCAAAACACAGAGCACACCTGCAAATTTGCACACAGAGCCCACTGGGGGTCATGCACACATCATGTCCGTATGCACACACAGCGCATGTGTACTGAGGAACTGGGGCGTGGCTGCTCTCATGTGTGGAATGCAGATGCCGGCATTCTAACTGTGAGGAGAAATGCTAACCCTGAAAGAAGGCTTGTGCAGGTGTGACTGAGGACCCTGTGAGGAGGAAATGGTCTGGATTCTTCCACTGAACCCCAAATTCAGCAAGTGCATTAATATGAGAGTGGGAGAGGGGCTGGATACAGACTGGGGGCAATTGGGTGAGGACAGAGGTCAGGGATGGAGTCCTGGAACCCAAGGCCAGATCCCCTGGAATTCCCCAGAGGCCAGAAGCAGGAGACTTTCTCCCACCACCCCAGGACCTTCCAAGGAGTTCAGAGCCCCTTGATCTCTGGCTTGTGGCTGCTATAAGGTAAATTGTAAGGTGTCCGCTGTTTTAAGTGCCCAAGTCTGGTACGGCTTGTCCCGAGCACCGTGGGAGAGAAATTACAGTTAGGGGAAGCCAGGGAGGCCTCAAGGGGCTTGCAGGTGCTTGGGAGCCCCAGAGCCACTCATGGAGTTGGAGCGCAGCACCAGCCTGAGGGAGAAGGGGGCCGCCTCTCCAGGCAGCAAGTGCCTGATCTGTGTGCCTCAGGGCTCCCACCATCTTGTCCTGGGCTCCAGGGATCATGACAGGCACAGGGCCGGGCGATGTGAATGAAGGTGGCCTGGGTGGACAGAGTCCCCCATAGCTCAGCCCTGAGGGTACGAGCTGCTCTCAGCCTCACCAGCACTTGGCCAGGAGGGATCAGGGGCCAGAGAAGGCACGTGGCTCCTGCCCCACCCCAGGCCTACAGGTCTCACAGTGAATGTGTTACAGCGCAGAGGCCACTGTTGGGAATCCAATCCATTCTTGCAGTACCACTTGGGGTGGGGAGGAGAGAGAGATAGAGACAGAGAGAGAGAAACTCTTCCCCTGGTAGCTCCATCCTAATTTCCCACATGGGTGCAGGGGCCCAAGCCCTTGGGTCACCTTCCGTGACCTTCCCAGGTGCATTAGCAGGGAGCTGGATTGGAAGTAGAGCAACTGGGGCTCCAGCAGTTGTCCATATGGGATGCCTGCGCTGTGTACTATGCATACTATGCCACAGCACCAGCCCCGAGTCCTCCCTGTTCTGTTTCACTGGTGTCCAGCATGGGCCTGAGAAGGGCCACAGAGTGACAGCAGCGACCCTGGCTGGTGTCTCCCTCCTGGATAGAATAGCTAACAGCACTGTTACCAGAGTCCAACAGTGACTCAGACATCCTCCACTCATGTGGGGGAGATTAGACACAAATACACCCCACTTAGTTTGGGGCCATTTTGGGATCTTGCTTTAATGGAATTTGTTGAGATTTGACTCAATTAAAGGGTATTGATCTTGAGTGCCTGAGACTGTGGCCATTTGTCAATAGTGGCTTGCTTATAAAATCGCCTTGTTAATCAAACATGTCCCGCATGGTCAATATGTCGTTATTACAGCGAGTAGCTGTGTGCAGCAGCCCCCTGGCTGCCTGTGACAGATGAATACCATTATAACTTGCAGTCATTGCTTGCAGGCTTGGCTCCTTGCTGGGCTCCCAAAATTCTGCCCCCGTCCAGAATTGGGGCCTTGAGGGCTCAGAAGAGGCACCGAGTTTCAGGAAATGGCCAGGCTTGTGTCTAGGGGAGCGATTCCAGCTCGGCAGAACATGTGAGGTCATGTCCCTGCTTTGGGGCCCAAATGCTGAGATAAGGGAGCTGTCTCAGGCCCCTATCTCCTTCTGACAATCTCCGTAATCAAGCAGGCATGGAGGGTCCATGGCAGTCCAGAGCAGTGTCACCACAGGACTAATGGCCACCTGCCATTATGTGTGTGATTACGCTTCTAGAAGCTTCATAACTAAGTGCTAGTACCTATTTTGTAGTTCATATCAGGACAATACCCACAGCTGTCTGCGGTGCCAAGACGTGTTGGTTCCTCAGCTGCTCCTCGCTGGGATTGTGGGTCCTCTGCCTGAGCCACATGTGCCCAGTGAGGCTGTCACATGGCCAGCCCAGGGCCTCGGGGTGGGAGGACTTTGCCATCGCCCTTGCCTTTCAGCCAGCGTAGGTTGGTACTGGCATTCCGGAGGGAAGATGTTTATTTCTGTGGCAGCGTTTGGGGAGTGCACGGCCCAGCCAGTCTGTCCCTGACCTGGTGGCGTGTGGTGGGGTTTGTCCCCTGGACATGGAGCTCTGTCTGTTCCCAGTCTCTCAGAGTATGCTGGCATGGGATGGAAAGCCACTCTTCCTTCTGAGCAGCTCGTCTTCTGCCTGCAGACCCAGGAAATTAACCCTGTCCGGCTCCACCTGTGTTTTCTCTCTGATGCGCTGAAGGAAGGCCTTGTGGGAGTGCCCTTGAGGGAGACTGCAGAAGAAGCTGGCTAGGCGGAGGTCTCCCAGAGCCACTCCCGCCAGATGTGCTGTCTGCAGCATGCATCTGATAGGGCGACTGGAGCAGAGGCTTCCGGCACCCTTCACAGCAGGAATAGGTGAGTGTCTTGCTGACCCCGTGTCCTCTGGCCCACACACAGTGAGGGTCATGCCTCCTGCCTACCTGCCCTCCTGCCTGCCTGCCCTCCTGCCTGCCTGCAGGCACTTGGCCAACTTCTGGGACCCACATGTGGGGGCCTATCCTGCCCTCTGCCGGGCTGAGAGTGTTGAAGGCGCTGCTGCAAGCAGCTGGTGGTACACAGCGATCTGCTGGGTTTGTGCGCAAACCTCACTCTTGTATTCATAAACTGAGCTTTGAGAACTTGTACATTCCATTACCAATTTTGCATTAAGTAGGCCTGGCAAGGCTGGGTGTGCTCCCATGTCTGGGGGCACGGTTGGTACACAAGCCAATTGCTTTATTAGCCAACTGAAGAACATGCCAGTCTCCTGGCAGATTAATCTCAAAGTCATTTAGGGGCTCTGAGCAGTAGTGGGGAGTTAGCGGGCATATCCCTCTGTGTGTGTGTGTGCCTTTGGCAGCTCATGGGGAGAACCGAGCTCAGCCCAGAGTGGACACTGCTTCTGCCCTGGCCCCTGCCCCTGGACAGGCAGAGGAAAAAATTTGCTGTTGGGGTTCTGGGGTGGGCATCTGCCCTGAGTCACAGTGCTGGCCAGGGCACTGGGCATTTGCCCTGAGGCGCAGTGCTGGCCAGGGGACCGGGCGGCTGTTGCAGAGGCCCAAGGGGAGCTCGTCCCCTTGAGAAACTTTGGAAATTGTTGGTAACTGCATAGGCTTGTGTCCTGTGGCTACTGATATGGACAGCGTAGGGATCAGCCTGGGGTTGTGTGTGTGAGTGACGGAGGTGGCTGGGCGCCCGGTGGCCAAGGGCCTTGTGTCCATGGCCCCTTCCGTGCTTTCGAGTGGATCCTTTCTGGTGTGAGCCAGGCCTTGCAGTTCAAAGCTGGAGAGCTCAGCCCGTGCTTGCTCCTAGCAAGACTCAGAGCATGCAGGCCTGTCCTCTAACCATAGACCACATGGCCGCTGGCCCGAGGGCCCTGCCTCAATATGCCTCCAGCTTGGTCTGTGCCTCACTGTAGCCTGAAGACATTTTTGGTTTTGAACTTGTGTTTTGTAAGCCGTGCAAAGGGCCGCTGGGCATACCTATGACTAGAGCAAGAACCTGGGCCATGTGGTCAGTTCTCGGCACTCCATCTGTGAATGATGTCATGAGGTCTCATGAGCATACATTCCACCACATGTGGGAGCAAAACTTCAGAGGGTGTTGTGTCTATACTGGGAAGACTATGTGTGTACCACGTCAGGCGATGTGTCTTCACAGGCAGCTCCCCAAGTGGATTCAAGTTCAATTGCTGAGTCTACCATTCCCATTGGACACAAGTTGCCTGTGCTCCTGAGAAACAGGCATGACCTGGGACTTCCATGGGGTCCTTTCCAAGCCGTTTTCCCTATTATGCGGTTGACTGCCTCTGCCAACCACGATGGGGGGGGGGGAGGCAGCTCAGAGCCCCTTCTCTCCCACCGTTCTGGCTCCCCGGAAAGCCACAGGCAGGGCTGTTGGTGGAGGGTCCACCAGGAGAGATCCAGGAGCAGTGGAGACAGTTTTTGGAGTTTGGAACAGCATCCCTACTGCCTCCCGCCCCACCGCGAGAACTTGACAGGTGCTCATGGACCCCTAGAGTTGGGACGGCACACGTTGGATGATTCCACCAGCAAATCCACAGTTTGGTGTTTACATCCAAGAGTGGCATCAAGCCATATAGAGATGACCACTCCTATCCAGGCTAATTATTTGAAGTTTAAATTCCTCTTAACATGGAATGGCATTACAGTCAAACAAGCCTGTCACACTCAGCTGAGAGGCAAGAGAGGCAAGGAGATGGGGTTAGGTGTTAGTGTCTCTTTAAAAAGGATTCATTTAGTTTTTATGTGAAAGGAAGAATTCCAGTGAGAGATCTTCCATTTGTGAGTTCGCTCCTTAAATGGCCACGATGGCTGGAGCTGGACGTTCTGCAGCTGGGAGCCAGGAGCTTCTTGCAGGTCTCCCACTTTGGTGCAGGAGCCCAAGCACTTAAGCCATCTTCCACTGCCTTCCTGGGCCCTAAGTGGAGAGCTTGACTGCAAGTGGAGTCGCCAGGACTTGAACTGGAGCTCCTATGGGATGCTGGACTCTGCAGGCAGATGCTCAACCTGCCTGCTGGCCCCTGCTGGTGCCTTAACTGCCCTATGCCTTAACTGTGGCTTTGCTGGCACTGCCCGCACCTTCCTATCCCCACTGTGTTTGGGTGGAGGGGAGGGGCGGGGGGTGGACTGTCCTCAGCAGGGGCTCAGCGGCTGCTCTGGGCGGTGGGGGGGGAGGGTAGACTGTCGTCAGCAGGGGCTCAGAGGCTCCTCTTTTGCTCACATTTTCTTGGCTGTCTAGGGGCAGATTGTGTCAGGTTTCTTCCTCCCGTTGCCACCCTGCTGGTCTCCGCCATGCTCCAGCAGATCCTCCCTGGGCTCTCTCCTTCTGGCAACAAGTGCACCCACTTTCCATGCACCTGCCACCCAGGAATGATGATGGATGAGCCCCTGCTCAACCCTCGGCAAGGCTGCCTGTGTTGCACAGTAGGTGTCAAGAGACTGCCAAGGTCTTCTCTCAGCCCTTCCATTTCTGTAGGACCTTACTCTCTGCAGGGTCTGCCCAGAGCTGCTCAGGGGGTTTCAGTGCTTGTATGGATGGGTGACAGCTGGGTGACGGGGGTGGGGGAGCAGATGACACAGGTTGGTGATGGATGAGTGGATCGATGGATGGATGGATGGATGGATGGATGGATGGGTGGATGGGTGGATGGATGGATGGATGAATGGGTGGATGGATGGTGGATGGGTGGATGGATGGATGAATGGATGGATGGGTGGATGGATGGTGGATGGATGCATGGATGGATGAATGTATGGATGGGTGGATGGATGGATGGGTGGATGGATGGGTGGGTGGATGGATGGGTGGATGGGTGGATACTGAAGGTCTGAGCCCCTGGAGGTTGTCAGGGCCCGGTGAGGAGGTTGCGGAAGTGGAGAGAGCATTCCTCCTCTGCTTGGGAGAGCCATCCATCGACCTCTGATAGCAGGGGCTTAATCTGGGGTCCTGCCCCAGTCCTTCACCAGCCCCAGCCTCTCAGCTCCTTCTGTGTCTGGGTCAGTGGTGGATTTCCTGTTGACCCTGCCCAGAGCGGGAAGATGGGCAGAACCCTAGAGAGTGACTTGTCTGACACCGCAGGTGCCTCTTGGGCAGGGCTAACTTTGTGTGGGCTGCAGGTATGACACAGGGACTTCCTTTTTCCTGAAAGTCCAATGTTGGATAGCGGCCTGGATTGCTGCAGTTGCTTTCCGAGGCGCGTGAAGGATACTCCAGGCCTCCCCTACTTGCGGCGATAGCGTGACCCCCTATTTCATTCCTTGCTAACCTTCAATTTCTACTCCTGACTTTCCTCTATGAAGTATTTCAATATAAATAATGCAGTTTTGCAAACACATTGCCCTGATTACTTTGCGGGGCCTGGATCCTCCATGTGTGAAAGTCTTTGAAGTGACTAGTAATTTGCTCCCTTTCCTGGTAGTTGCTGTTTTAGAAATAGCTTCTTCAGACATCTGCCACAAATTGGCAGCGCCCCGACACTCAGCGAGCTCGCTGGGGGCAGCTGCATGGAGCTCCATGTGGAGGCCCACAGGCCAGAGTCCAGGGCTGGTCCAGGATGAGGAGGTACCTACCTCAGACTGCCACCCGGCCATGAACCCTGGTGGGAACCCCTGCATGGTGCCCATGTGCTCCAGCTGCTGCTCCCAAGCTGGAGGCACCTGTGGTGTGCCAGGATGGCTCTGATAGGGTGCTGGCTGCCCCAAGGAGGCAGAGGGCAGGGCTGAACAGAAGAGCTGGTCTTGTCCTGCTCTAGAGGAGCCTGCAGCTTGCCCATCACACGAGCCCCTGAGGCCCTCTCCTGTGCCCATGAGCAGCTGCCTTTGTCCCTGGCTGGCCATATGCCCAGCCTCAACTTGATCTCTTTTTCTGGAAGTGTGCCCCTTCTTGCGCTGTCCTGTGCAGGACAGGCTACTGTCCTGTGTCATGGCAGGTGGTTGTAGTAGGGCCAGGAGTGGCCTCCCCCAGGGGAACATCCTTACAGGATGCTGGTGTTTGTTGGGACACACACAGGGCTGGCTAGGGAGGAGTGTCCCAACATGGAGGACAGGGATGTTACCAGGACCAGGACTCTCGGGGACTGTGCAACTACCCCCTGCCCCCTGCCCTGGCTGGGGGCTCTGTTGCTGCCCCCTGCCATCTGCCCTTGCTGGGGGCTCTGCTGCTGCCCCCTGCCCTCCCTGGGGGCTCTATAGCTGTCCCCTCTGTCACCTGCCCTCCCTGGGGGCTCTGCTGCTGCCTCTTGCCATCTGCCCTCCCTGGGGGGTGCTGCTGAGGTGATCCTGAGATGCTGGGCTCACACTGTTCCTTGTGGACCGCCTTCCTCACTGTGTTTAAGCCCCCTGGAGTCCTCCTGGCACACTCCTTTCCAGGCTCCCCATCCAGCCTGTGGTCCCTGGTGGGCCCTGTGAGTCTGAGCACGTCCAGTGGTCCAGGAGTCCTCCAGCACTGATGCAGGGCCTGGCCCCCATGGGTGCTCAGCACATGCTCAGACAGAGAACACAGATGCAGGGATGAGCAGCCGTGTCTTTGTAGGCTCCCAGAGGCTCACCTGCAGAGGACAGGAGCCCACCTTTCTCTATGCCGCAGGCATGGCAGAGTTAAGCTGTTACAACACTGGCATCCCACATCGGCACACAGGTCCAAGGCCTGGCTGCTCTCTCTAGCTCCCAGCGGATGCCTCCAAACAGTTGATGCTGGCTCAGCTCAGACCCCTGCCACCCACCTGGGAGACCCACATGGAGTGTCAGGCTCTTGCTTTGGCCTGGTCCAGCCCCAAGTTGCTGCAGCCAGTAGATGGAAGATCTCATTCTCTCTGTGTTTTTCCCTTTCTTTGACATTTTGCCTTTTTTTAAAAGTCAGATTTACAGAGAGGAGGAGAGACAGAGATCAAGATCTTCCATCCAGTGATTAACTCTCCAAGCATCCGCAATGGCCAGAGCTGTGCCAATCCAAAGCCAGGAGCTTGTTCCAAGTCTCTCATATGGGTGCAGGGTCCCAAGGCTTTGGGCCGTCCTTGACCGCCTTCCCAGTCCACAAGCAGGGAGCTGGAAGGAAAGTGGGGCTGCCAGGATTAAAACTGATGCCCACGTGGGATCCGGCACATGCAAAACAAGGCCTTTAGCCGCTAGGCTACCACACCAGGCCCAACATTTTGCCTTTAAAAAAAAAAAGAACAAATAAGGCTAAAGAAAAGTGGCTGCTGGACAGTTACTGAAGGGAGAAGCAGGTGGTCAGGGGGTCTGAGCCACCTAGGGGACTGTGTGCAGTCCAGGGGGGAGCAGGGAGGTGAAGGTGGGGTCCTCCTTCCCCAGGGTCTGGCAGCACCAGCCCTACCCAGACCCACTCACCCTCAGTGGCTGCTTAGAGCCATTGATGATTAATTGCTTCAGAAGGCTCAGCTCCAACAGGAGGGAAGAAGTCGATGACTAATCAATCTATTAAGCTCCCAGGGTAACTTAATTTACATGTTTTTAATGATTACTTTCTATCTGAGTGGTCGGGAACTAAGTGGTCCTGAGCCACCGACCGCCTTCCACATTGTGTTGCTGTCCAGAGGGCCAATGTCCAAGGGCTGGCACAGGGCTGCCCACCCCAGAACCGCAGCCCGCCCCTGCCTCTGGGCCACCACCCCTGCTCCTCAGCGGCAGGTCTGAGGTCCCGCCCTACTCCTGGACCACTGTCCCTGGCCCACCCCTCAGTCCTGGCCACTGTCCTTGGTCACCAATTGGTCCACCCACCCTCAGAGGCCAGCAGGCATCCGTTCACCTACTCCCGCTGTGGCTCGGACCAGTCTCAGTGTCCAGTTCTGCCAGGGCACATGGGGTTGGAGGTGCTGGGTTGGAGACTTTGGTCGAAAAAGACTAGACTGCCATGGCCCCTGTGCAGGTGAGCAGGGCTGAATGGGCGGGCTCCATGATGTCACTGGGGCCTGTGTTGGCCTCCGGTCATTGCCAGGGGTGGGCCATGTGCTCAGGGAGTATAGGTGTGATCTGTTTAATGTCAGGGGATGGACCCTGGCAGAGGGAAGAGGAGCAACAATGTGGGCAGAGGCTGGAGAGCTGTGTTCACCAGCCCAGGCCAGCTGGCACCTGCAGCCCTGGGCCGGCAAACAATTCCATTACCTTGGGACTCCTGGTTGGTCTGTGGTCCCGCAGGCAGCTGCAGGATGCTAGTGGCTTGTCTGTGTCTCTTCGCTCCTAGGGGATCCTATCTGCACCATTCTGGAGCCCCTGCTCACAGGGAACCCTGCGGGGGTGAGGAGCACATGGAGACCCTGTTGACACCACAGGAATGGCCCTTGGGCCACTGCTTTGAGCCCCTGGCAGTTCTGGGATGTGGCCCCTCTTCTTTCATGGGAGACCTCCCTGCACACTTGACTGTGGTGGACACCTGGGTGGGAGGAGCCAGGGACCCTGACCGTGGCTGTCAGTGCAGCCATCCTACCCCTCGGCTCTGGACCCTCCCAGCTCCACAGCACCGGTCAGGCCCATTTCTCTGCTGTCCACCCCACAGTGCCAGGTGTGCCCAGGTGGGGAAGGTGACCAGCCGAGGGCTCCCAGAACCTGGTGCCTCCAACAAAAGACCTCAGGTTCTTGCTTGTTTATTGACCTGCAGAAGACGAGCAGTGCCCACACTGTGGGGCTTCAGCAAATCTCTGAGTGGACCAGTGATGGGAATGTTCTAGAATGGTTGGGCTGGTGATTGCCCTGCTGTGTGAGTAGGATGGAGATATTTGTGGTGGCCAAGCCAGAAATCAGTGCTGCTGACCTGAGCAGGTACCAGGGACAGGTGCCTGCAGTGGCTACTGGGTGTGGCGTGGCCTTGCTGGACTCAGACCATCCAGCGCTAAGTCCTGGCTTCAGCCCTAAACGCTGTGGGCTGGACATAAAGTTGTTTCCCAGAGCCTCAGTTTCCCTGACTATACAACTCAGGATGACAGCAGTACCTGTCCCGGTACAGACTCCCCGACCCAGACCCAGCCATGAGCTGGGCCCCAGGATGCCTCCCCTGCCTCGCGCTGCCCTGTGAGCCATGTACAAACACCTGCTAAAGAGTGAAGCAATTGCTTCTTGGGTCGGCCTTAAACTTGAGACCTGCAGGAACTTGGATTGCGTAGCTGTGGGCGGTGGCTCAGGAAGACCACGGGCGTCTAGCATGGCTGGCACCTTTACCCCAACCCCAAAGAGCAACGACATAGGGCTCCCATAGGAGAGGGGAGCGGGCTCGTCTGACTGCAAGGGGCTAGCGGTGCATGCGACCTGAGTTTGCTATCGTGACCGGACCTCTGGGATCACTCTTACTGAGTTCTTTGAAAGGAACATCCTGCTGGGACCCTCAGGGACCCCAACACCCTGCTGGCAGTTGTGTCCCTGCCTGCCCAGCTGCCGACAGGGCTCAGCGGCGAGCCTTCCATCAGCACCAGCCCTAATGTTTTCAGGCAGGGTCTTAAATGAAGTTCCATGGGAACAGCTTCGCTTTCCGGCTGAGATGAGGACTGCTGGGAGCGGTCAGAGCTGGCAAGCTGACCGCGAGAGCCGACGGGCACTCTGCTCCAGCTGCCTGTCGCCTCCCATCTGGGGGGCTCTCTCAGCAGGAGAATCAGTAAGGCTGGCATAGCAGTTGTGAGCCAAGCCCCGGTCATGTTATCTTAGCGCCTGCTGGAGCTCCCTGGTGGCCCCAGGGCTGCGGTCTGTCACAGTTCCCCATCCAGTACTGTCAGCTCCCATCAGTGTCTCATGGGACTGCCAGAGTCAAAGTGGGGCTCTGCAGGTGAGCCGCTCTGTGACGCCCTGAGTACTTTGTCATGTTGGAACCCACTACACGCTGCTGGTGCCAGTCAATCCTTCTGGGCTGGGTTGGCTGCTGGTCCTTCTGGGCCGCACCAGCTCTGCTCACCTGAAGGTAACCCCTCACAGCCACATTTCCCCACTTCTGAGCAGGAAGGGCCATTCTCACCTGGGAGGGCTGGGGGCTGCCCTGTGGGCACCCTGGTCCCCCGTTAGTGGATACCCCTGCCCCTATTGGGATTCCTTGAGATTTGCAAATGTGGCGTGGGGTGTGGGGACTGAGTCTGTGCGTGGAACAAGTTGTCAGGTGTTCTCTGTACATAGTAGGGACTCACTGAAGGCCAAAGATGAAGTGTTTGGGCGCAGACACCTTACAAGCCTTCCATTTTCCGAGGGTGCAAAAACTGCCCTATCCCTGGCAGCTGTCCTGTGGAAGTGCAGGGTAGTATGTCCCCCAGGCTAGTCCTGGGAAGGCCGGACTTTCCCTCCTGGTGCTGGACAGCAGTGGCTGAAGCTCCTGCTGTCACTAGGGAAGTGACCAAGGCACACTTCACAGGTGGCTGTGCCACGTTCGGAGTTCCACAGGGGAGGCACTCGATGGCTTGTCAGCTTACACACATGTCCAGCCTTCGGTGCACTGGGGAGAATTTAAGGAGCAATGGCAAGTTAGCAGTCTCCTTGTGTGCCAAGGCTGTTGTAACACGCATTTGGTCATCAGATGCCACTGAGGCCCGCCCAGCAGGCAGGCAGCAGGGTCTGCTCTGTTCCCTAACAATACAGGGTGTCAGGCTCAGGCAGCAAAGTCCTGGGTGGGGATGGGATCAGGGACCAGAGGGAGACACATTTATGGGGCGTGGGTTCCTCCAAGGAGGCACAGAACATGGTGGGGTTCCTGTGGTCCAGGATGGCCAGGACAGCAGAACCACACTCCTATCTCTCTGCATGTGTACCTGCTGGCTAGCAAAAGGACAGGCTCAGGTCCAGTGCCCACTGAAGAGTAGGCATGTTAGCGCCCCTGTTCTGGATCTTCTGTCACCTGCTGAGGGCCAGATCCAGGCAAGGTCCACGAGAGAGTCTTGCCAAGCCTTGCATTCCAGTGCTGGGCACAACACCTGTTTGTCTTAGGGCTGCAGACGCAGTCTAAGTCAGCATGTGTCACGGCCCTGACTTTGGAATGGAATGTTCTGCGCTGTGCTTGCATCCTGGCAGGCCCAGAGAGCTTGCTCGCAATCCCCTGTGGGGATGGGGTGCTGTCTGCTCCTGCGGCCTTGGGACCCAATGCCAGAGGAGTGTCACTGGTGCCTATTAATCACTTATTCTGGAACAGACACATGTTTGACATCACTAGGACAGGTGGGCCCCGACAGTGACAGCCTGGGAACCTGTGGGACTTCCTTTCCTGGAACCTGGACACAGCCAAGGAGCACTCAGGTGGCTACCTGATGGGTCTGGCTCAGGATGAAGTGTACCTGCAGGGCAGTCAGCCAGAGGGCGCCAGGCTGAAGAAGAGTGCAAGAGGGCTGCTCTGTCTGTGGCGCCTGCTGGCTCTGCATGGGACCAGGGAGAGCAGAAGACGGGCAGTGGGTGGAAGGGCTGAGCTGGGTGCAGGGGTCCCAGCACAGCCCGTGAGAAGATGCTTTACACAAACAAGTCTGGGGTTAAAGCCAGGATTCTGATCAGTATGAACTCATGGTCACCTAAGCCAGAGGAAGGGGTACCCCAAGATTGTCTGGGACCCCTGCACTGTCGCTTTAAAAAACAAGATTTATGTATCGACTTGAAGGGCAGTGTGACAGAAGGAGGAGGAGAGACAGAGACCTTCCATCTGTTGACTCACTCCCCGCATGCCTGAAGTACCTGGGGCTGGGCCAGGCCAGAGCCAGCAGCTCCGAATCCCACCCAGGCCTTCCTCATGGGACCAGGGATCCAGAACCGGGGCCATCGATGGCTCTCTCTCCCAGGCGCATCAGCAGGGAACTGGGATTTTAAGTGGAGTAGCTCTCTGATATAGGATGGCGGCATTGCAAATGGAGGTTCAACTGCTCGGCCGCACCATTGATCCTAGAGCACCATACACTATAGTTTGTATAGAGGTTGTTGCCTCCCACACTCACGTGGCGTCTGCTCTGTGAGGTGTGCAGTGGAGGAAGTGTATTCTAACCATGGTGCTTTGAGGTGGGGCTGAGGGAGGCGGTTAAGATGGGGTCAGGTCACCAAGGTGGAGTCTCCAAGAATGGGTGCTGGCGACTTTGTAAGCATGAGGAGAGGGCCCAGATTATATGCTCACAGGTGCACTTCCTGTCTTCAGCCAGGTGGTACCCGGGTCATCTCTGGACTGCTAGCAAGAAAGCCTTTGGGGGCCCAGCGGCGTGGCCTAGCGGCTAAAGTCCTCGCCTTGAAAGCCCTGGGATCCCATATGGGCGCCGGTTCTGATCCCGGTAGCTCCACTTCCCATCCAGCTCCCTGCTTGTGGTCTGGGAAAGCAGTTGAGGACGGCCCAATGCATTGGGACCCTGCACCCGCGTGGGAGACCCGGAAGAGGTTCCTGGTTCCCAGCATCGGATCAGCGCGTATCGGCCCATTGCGGCTCACTTGGGGAGTGAAACATTGGATGGAAGATCTTCCTCTCTGTCTCTCCTCCTCTCTGTATATCCGGCTTTCCAATAATAATAAAATCTAAAAAAAGAAAAAAAAAAAAAAAGAAAGCCTTTGGTAGGTGTGGCCTCTTGACCCTGGGCTACAACCCTGAGCCCAGAACAACCTTCTTCCTTTAGAATTTGTGCAGCCCGTGGGGGTGCGTTAACAGGAACAGACACCCCAAAGAACTCCTGGGACCTCTTAAAGAGAGTCCTTCAGCCAGACAGCAGGCCACACTGCAGTGATGGGGGACCTGGATGACTGTTGGCAGTCTACCTTCAACTTGTGAAACACCAGCTGGTCCTCAGACATGGGCAATCTGGGCACCCAGCTCAGCGCTTGCATCCACTGTGCCGTCTGCATTGGAGAGGAGCAGAGCCTGCAGTGGGGGCTGGAACACTGACACTTCCTTTGCAAGGTGCAAGCACAGAGTCGCCTAGGCCCAGAGAATAAGGGGGTGAGAGAAACAGGTGCACAGTGTGGCTGGCTCCTCGACACCCCTTAGAGAGGCACAAAGCAGCAGCATCACTATGCGAGTGGCAAGCAGACTCTGGGAGGTGGTCTGGAGAAGAGGCACCTGACTGACTGGCAGATGTCCTTGAACATCAGAAAGGGGGACACCCTGCTCTCCCCTCCCCCCACTTTCCAACAGAAAACGGATTCCCCCACGTGCCTGGATGTCATCCACCCTCCAGTGGCTGCTGGGGGAGCCAGGTCCCAGCTGTCAACCCTTGCTGTTACATATCCTGCAAGTCCTGTTAAGGGAGAAGACCCCAGGTGTCTGGGGGGAGGTTCATGTTTTGCACTGAGCACCCAACACTGCTGTGCAATAAGTGTGTAGACCTCCTGCTGTGCCACCTTGCAGGGGAGAAGATGGCCCTGGCCAGTGGGTGGCAGGGCACCTGGGAAGCGACTGGTCCAGCAATGACACACAGGTTCCGAAGGCCCATTCTGGGATGAGTGGCAGAATGCCACTGCAAGGATCTTGGACTCCTGGGATTGTTGGTCCTGCTGCTTGCGCAAGGCTTCTCGGCGGCACAGGCAGCCTATGGAGGAGGAATTTGCACAACTCCCCGAAGCCACTTATCCAGCTAAGTGATACTTGGATAAAATGCCACATGTGTGCTATAATTTTCTCCCTTTCAGCATGAAATATGCACCATTTGTATAATTTTGTAAATTATTTGGTACAGGCAATACGTTAATCACAGGTCCCCTGACTCAAAATCCAGCCTGTCTCTCCTTCCCTCTCTTCCCCACCCCTTCTCTCTCGCATGGCACTCGGGCTTTGCTTTCTCGTTTAGCTTTCCTGAGGCAGAGTGAGAGGTTGAAGTCAGCTATAAAACAGTTTGAAGTTAGACTCCTTCTAGATTCACATGATTTATTTTCCAATCTTTCACGTCCGACTTGCCCAACTTAATTTCGATGGCAATATATTCAGATCTGCCCATGATCTATTCCTTCCCAGTCAACCCTCTGCATTTCCAACAGCAGCGGTGTTCATCCTCAGACACATGGGCCTCTCAAAGCCTCATCTGGGGGAGGGGGTCCCGCTGCAGGTCCCAGGGCACCTGGCCTCAACAGATGTGGGACCCCAAACAGGGGTTCTCTATCCTCATGTTCCCCAGCAGCTGAGGCAACAGCATGGAGACCTCCAACAGGAGATGTTTGTTCTATGGTTCTTGCAAAACACCGGAGAGGGGATTCTTTACCAAGTTCAGTTTTCATCTTAAAATGTTCATTTATTAATGTTTATTTATTTGATAGTGACATGCATTCACAGTTATCTTCCACCTGCTGGTTCACTCCCAGGATGGCTGCAGCAGCTGCGTCCAGCCTAGGTCAAGGACAGGAGCCTAGGACTTCACCCAAGCCTCTCCAGTGCATGGCAAGGGCCCACACACCTGTTGCTCCCGGGGGCCGCTTTAGCAGGAAGCTGGATCGGAAGTGGAGATGGGCTTGAGCTCCCGAACTCCAATGTGGAACAGAAGTGTCACCAGTAGTGTCTTCACCTCTCTGCCAAGAGCATACCCCAAATTGATGGTCTGCGAAAGAAAAGAGACTGACTTTGGCTGTAGTCTATAGTCAGGTGGCCTGCTGAGTTCAGCCCCTAGTGAGGGCAAGCTGGTGGCTTCACAGGTGTGCTAGATGACCTCATGGTGGGTCAATGGCATGACAAGGCAATGGCAAGCAGAGGGGACTGTAAGATGTGGGGCCGAGGCCGCGTGGGGCAGCTCTCACAGACCCAGCACACTTCCCTGGGCTCTGACCCCATTCCTGCACATAAATCCCACTCTCACAGAGGACCCCCACTCCAGAACTGACCCCCAACCCCCACTCCCACACCTGACTCCTACTGTTAGACCTGACCCCCACCCCTGGGCTTGACCCCTACTGTTAGAACCCCACACTGAGAGGTGGGCATCCATGTCTCCTGAGAGTCCTCCTCCTGGCACCTAACTGCCACCTTTCAAGGCCCCCTTCCTGACCACTTGGTCCAGGCAGGGAATTAGGCCACAGTGAGTCCAGATGGGGACAAGCTACTCTCAATGCAGGGCACTGGAGGCCAAGAAGCAAACTCCAGGGATGGGTGACTGGCTTCTCTGGAGCCTCTGAGCAACAACTGCTATGGCCTCTCACCTGCCCCGGCCCCGGCCCACGGGGTCTTCAATGGAGACCTGGGGAGAGAACCGACGATTAGGGGGGACAGGAGACACAAAGAATGGGAGCAAGATAGGATGTCTGATCAAGCTCCGAAAACTATTTTCTCAAGCAGAATTTAAGCAGCAGGTAAGGGCTGGCGGGGGACGTGATTTCTACAGCAGGATGTGGGCCAGGCAGGGCGGAGATCACCATGACAACCCTTATCTTGGGGGAACAATTACAGGTGAAAGATTACCAGGAATCTAGGTGAAGGCTAATTGGAACTTGCATTCCAAGACCATTACAAAATGAGGAAATAACAAAATGGAGTCACTCCTGTTGTTTGGCAGTTCTCTGGTCCCCGGCACTCACCCTCGCCTTAGAGGGGTGTGGCTGCCCTGTGCATCATTGCATCCCTTTCTGTGTCTGCCCTTCCTTCCACTGAAGGACGCCAGTCGTTGTCGGCCAAGACCCGTCTTCATCCAATACGATCTTGTCTATAAAGATTTCAATCCCCAAGTGTTCTAGGAGAACTAAGACCTCCAGGTGCTTTGTGGGTAAGACCTGGGTCTCAAGCCCTTGACCGGCCTTGTTTTCTGATGGGAGCAGAAGGTGGGGCTTCTCAGTGAGAAGCCCACAGGTCCAGAGGCAAGGTTAAATGGAGGACTGTTCCAAGAGCTTGGGTGCTCCTGGCAGGTGGAACTCAGTGTCCGGTAGCAGCCTGGGGATGTGACAGCATTTCTCTGGATGAGTGGGACCGTCATCTCTCACCTCTGTTCATACTTGCTCTGGGGAGTTACATCGATGACAGCGACTGCTGCTGCCTCCTGGGACCTCAGACTCATGGAAATAATAATGGTAATCATAATAATAAAAGTTATAATTAGTTGCATGC
The DNA here is from genome assembly GCF_030435755.1 of Ochotona princeps. Lineage (NCBI taxonomy): Eukaryota > Metazoa > Chordata > Mammalia > Lagomorpha > Ochotonidae > Ochotona > Ochotona princeps. Next base: position 82,337 of record NW_026700420.1, on the reverse strand, counting down.
CAGCAAGAAATTTATAGTAAGAGTCTACAGTGGAGACTCTCATGCCACATGAGGCACATAACCAGATCTCGTCCCCAAACATACACACACACATGGCCAGATCTCATCCCCAAACACACACACACACATGGCCAGATCTCATCCCCAAACACACACACACACGCACACACACATACACATACAGAACTCGTCCCCCCCACACACACACACGCACGGCCAGATCTCATCCCCAAACACACACACGCACATGCACACGCACACATATGCGTGCAGGCTCACATGTATGTGCACACATGTATGCACACAGAAGCATGCACACACAGGTGCCAGCGAGTGTGCAGCTGAGAGGGCAGTGGAAGCTGCTGGCAGCAGGGTCCCTTGGCTGGCAGCAAGGCTGGTCCGTGGGCAGAGCTGAATCACAGCTCTGGGAGAAGCAGCAGCCGTACTGGTTGGGCTAAATGACACACTGAGAAATACAGGAAATAGTGCAACCTCTAAGGAGTGTTAAAATAAATGTGTATGAAATATTTCCAGAGTCAGAGGGGAGAAAGACACCAGAAAGCCAGAACACGATGTCCAGCAGGTGGGAGGGAGTGCAGCCACAGAAATCACACACTAAATCAAACTCAAACGGGCGACTTGGCAGCCGCCTGGAATTAGCTGCCCAGCCAGGAGCGGGCAGCCTCACCAAGTGCACGCAGAGGGAGCAGACCCACCACCTTCCACGTGGGAGGTCCCTGGGGAGAGACCCGATCTTAAGGTGTAATGGCTGAGAATTTTCCAGAGCCAACAGAAGACGTGAGACAGATGGCAGAAACCCGTCTCTGAGCAGCCTAAGTGGAAACAAATCCCCTGTCGACACATTTTGCTCTGTGTTTGGTGACTGCAATTCAAAGAGAGGGATCGGAGGTGCCATCAGAGAGGGGAAAATGTACATTTTTATGTTTATTTTTTTTTAAATATTTTTTTCAACAGTAGACATTTGATCTTTTTTTTTAAGATTTATTTTCTTCTGGAAGGGCAGATATACAGAGAGGAGGAGAGATAGAGAGGAAGATCTTCCATCCGATGATTCACTCCCCAAGTGAACCGCAACGGGCCAGTGCACGCCAATCTGAAGCTGGGAACCAGGAACCTCTTCCAGGTTTCCCACGCGGGTGCAGGGTCCCAATGCATTGGGTCGTCCTCGACTGCTTTCCCAGGCCACAAGCAGGGATCTGGATGGGAAGTGGAGCCGCCGGGATTAGAACCGGTGCCCATCTAGGATCCCGGGGCGTTCAAGGCGAGGATTTTAGCCGCTAGGCCACGCTGCCAGGCCCAAATGTACATTTTTAGACACTGCTGGGGGCACTGTGGATTGATAAGCCCTTTTGGGAAGGTAATTTGGCATAACAGTTACAAATCCTTTATAAACATCCGCAGACCCATTTAGTCATCATTTTCTCTTCTGGAAGTTTGTTCAAAGAAAACAGTCATTGCTGGGTACCGAAATTTAAATCCATCCGCGGAAAGACCATAAAACATGGGTGAAGTCGAAGGCATTTCTACACAGAGGTGCTCACCGAGTGAAGAACTCAGCAACACCCACGCATGACTGAGCTGGAGGAACTGTGGACAGCAGAGGAAAGAATGATGGGGAGAGATGGGTGATGCCCGTATGAAGGCAGAGAAGAAGCGCGTGCCAGGCTGGGCTTCTACAGTCCAGCTCTGCGTCTGCCTGCCTCTCGGTTTGTTGACGTGATCAGAAGGCGCTGAAGGATGGGACACAGATGCATCCAGGATGCCACTCCTGCTCCACGTGGACACCCCAGAGTGATGGCAGACACGCTGTGGTGGAAGAGAGACGCTGCTTCCAGCCCCTGGAGTTTCACCAATGAGCAGGCCTCTAGTGGAATGAGGTAGAACTTCCTGGAGCCCGAGTATTCTGTGAGCGTGTCTGCAGCCTGTTGAGCGCGGAGCCAGATGCCAGGTAGTGGCCAGTGAGCTGGTATCGCACACAGGTACTGTTAAGTGGGCAGTGTGGTGCGCCAGCTGTGCCCCACCACGTCCTGTGGCATTGACTTGCAAAACACTGCTCAGGAAACAACAGAGAGGCCTGATGGGAATACCCAGAGAACTCCAATAAGAGAAGCAACCTGTCCCCTTCTTCTGGTCTGGAAGATTGACTTATTTATTTGAAACTCAGAGTTACAAAGAGAGAGGGAGAGAAAGAGATAGCAGGAGTGAGCAAGCAAGTAAGCGAGAATCTTCCATCCCCTGCTTCACTCCCCAAGCATGGTCAGGGCTGGAGGAGGTCGAAGCAAGGAGTCAGAAACTCCATCCAGGGTTCCCTACATGGATGGCAGGGAACCAAACATTTGGCAGCAGGTGGTTGAAGCAGCAGTGGATGGTGGGAATGTTAGCCATCCCTGCTGCTTTTAGATACATCAGCAGGAGGAGCGGCTTCACCCATGGCACCGCACACCCACCTGCCATTTCTCCACCGCTGATGTTACTGTACGACTGGTTCTCTGCCTCTTCTCTCTTCTGTTTGCTGCTAGAAGGTGTGGCACATTGTGGCAAATTCCTGCCCTCCACTGTGCCCTGTCACAGGAATGATTTCCTGTGACCTCACGCTTGCTGGGTGGTCCTATTTCCAGCATGCACGGTGTTGGAATGTCCCTTTGTGGACTCTACATACATACAATTACTATTAAAAATGATTTCTTTTAAACAAAGAGCCACTGGAGCCCACAGAGCAGAAGTCTGAGAGGCCGGAGAAATTGATGTCCAATGTATCTTTGGGAGCTCCCCAGACAGGTTCTGTGCCCACTGGGCACCTTCTAGGGGCACCCAAAGAGCCGTAGGGTCACCCCATGGCCACCCAGTGACCTTGGTGCTGTCAGTGGCATTGGCTGGGCATGAACGCCAGCCTGTGATCCCCCCATGATCCTGGGGCTTACACTGGCCAGCTTCATGGTGAGGAGTCAGGCCCAAGTGTGGTCGCACCGGGAGGAGGGCCATGGGCCAGCCAGTTTCATTCATTAGTTCCTTCACCGTCATTGCTTCGCTCATTAATTCCTCCACCCATGCATACACTGTGCAGCTTCTCACCAGGCATCCATTTGAGGCCTGGCACTGGGCAGGAAGTTCAGAAGACAGCACTGGGTAAAGCCAGAGTGCCCAGTGGGTTCTGCTCCTTTGGAAGGTTCCGGGGGAGTGCGATTCCATGGCTTCCCATCAGCTCCAGGCTGCTTGCAGCCCGTGCTCAGGGTCCTCCCTTCTGTGGCCTATCTCTGTCATGGGGAGTGGACCCCCAGTCCCGCTCTTCCTGTGGGGTCCCTCAGGATGGTCTCAGATCAACTTGAGTAGCAGAAGTTGCTCCTGCATCTCAGAACCAAACCAAATGCAAACCTGGTGTTTATCAGCTCCTCCTGTCTGTAGGAAGGCATGTGTCAGCCGCAGCCAGTCAGCCTCTCCTGGGGACCCAAGTGCCCCCCACCCATGGGCTAGCTCCAGAGGCCATGGCCTGCAGGGTGTGGCCATGCCTGGCACCTGCAGCCACCACCTGCCACACCACAGGGAGGTTGGGGGCTACGGCACTGGGTGGGGCAGCATTTGTGTCCCCTTGGGATGGCTGGGGGTGTGTCAGGCAGCGTCCTTCAGCCCATGGCGTGTACCCACGAGGTGGCCATGTTCCTGGAGTGGCCAGCACACACAGGGTGGCCGTGCCCCTTGAGTGGCGAGCACACACAGGGTGGCCGTGCCCCTTGAGTGGCGAGCACACACAGGGTGGCCGTGTCCCTGGAGTGGCGAGCACACACAGGGTGGCCGTGTCCCTGGAGTGGCGAGCACACACAGGGTGGCCGTGTCCCTGGAGTGGCGAGCACACACAGGGTGGCCGTGCCCCTTGAGTGACGAGCACACACAGGGTGGCTGTGTCCCTGGAGTGGCGAGCACACACAGGGTGGCCGTGTCTCTGGTGTAGGTACTGCTGTGGCTGTATTTACTGGTTCTCAGCATGCTTGTGTTTGTTTTCTCTTTGTTTGATAAACCAGGCACTTGTTTTCCTACTGTTCTCTGGATTCTTTCCTGTGCTGACAATACGAAATCAATAATTCCAAGTGTGCCAAAAACCAAGGCTTAAGCAAATCTTTCCTCATCGCTTTCCTGACTTATAAAATTGCATGCTGACGTCAGATCCTGCTGGCCCGCTGTCCTTGCAGGCCTGGTCTTGCACCTATGCCATGAAGTGTCAGGTGCACTGCTGATTCTTTAGGCTGATGCTGTCACTAACCCCATTCACAGGTGCAGAGACGAGGCACAGATTTGCTCACGACCCTGCTGCCCTGGACATGGGTGCAGCCAGTGGTTGGGCATCGTGTCCTGCCTGCGGCTCTGCAGCTGCCATCGTGGGGCACTGCTCATCCTCCCAGACCTGCCCTCCTGTCCCACACACCTTGTGGCCACTGGCCATCAGCACGACACCATCTACCGGTGACTGGCCTCGGCGTCCATGTCTGGAGAGAAGTTCCAAGGATTCTTGTTGAGTCCTGGCTTCCTCCTGGTCCCTCCGCTTAGGCCCGACTCCCATGAGCAGAGGGCAGTCCTGTTCACCTGTCTCCCTAGCCCTGAGTTGCAGGGGGTCTGTATGTCCTCTGCCCCCAACCCACTCCTCTCTGGTCTCAGTTGACCTCTGACAAGTTCTACCTCTTCTGGCCCAGGAAGCCTGATGCGGCTGTCAGGCTGGCCGTGGCTGACAAACCAGGGTCCACGAGAGCCTCCTGGTCAGGGCCCTGTGGAGTCAAGGTTGATACCTCCCTGGATGCCTCTCTTAGACTTGAAGGCAATGCAGAGTGAATGGTTGCAGAGAGGAAAAGAGGAAGTGTGAGCGAGCAAGAGCGCACACAAGAGAGAGCAAGAGAGAGGCAGGAAGAGAAAGAGGAAGGAGGGAAGGAGGGAGGGAGAGCTAGAGAAGAAGTGTGGCCACAGAGCTGACCCAGCAACTGTGTGGCTCTGATGACTGGACCCTGGGTCCTAGGACCAGCACTGAGGCCCCCAGGAGTGCGAACTACATTTAAATGTAGCCACAGGGGCCCAGCGCAGTAGCCTATCTGCTAAAGTCCTCGTCTTGCATGTGCCAGGATTCCATATGGGCACCAGTAGCCCTACTCCCCATCCAGCTCCCTGCTTTGGCCTGGGAAAGCAGTTGAGGATGGCTCAAAGCCTTGGGATCCTGCACCCGCGTGAGAGACCCAGAAGCAGCTCCCGGCTCCTGGCTTTGGACCGGCATAGCACTAGCCATTGTGGTCACTTGGGGTGTGAATCATCAGACGGAAGATCTTCCTCTCTCCTCCTCCTCTCTGTATATCTGACTTTGCGATAAAAATGATTAAATATGTAAAAGTAGCCACAGAGGCTGATGCTGTGTCTTGGAAGACTAAGCCTCAGCCTGCAGTACCAGCATCCCACATGGGCCCTGATTCGATCTCCTGGCCTGGGGCTGAAGCCTCCATAATCTCCTGTGACATGCCAAGGCCAAGTTCCAGCAGAGCGTGCACATTCATGCCCAAGGCCTTGCATAGTCCACCAGAGCTACACCAGGGGATCCTGGTCTTGGGGCACCCAGTGCTGAATTTCCACCACGTTGGAAGCCCATGAAGGTCAGGCCCAAGCCAGGCCAGTCCAGGCTGCTCCGGGAACTGTCCTGTTCTCTCCCCCTGGAGTCCCTTTAGGCCTACCATCCTCTTGGGGATGTGGCAGGTGTCAGACTCCAAATGGATCACTGTAGGACAGGCCTGCCCACCCCTGGCCACAAGGACCAAGTCGATGAAGTGGCAGAGTGCCTTGCCCCGGCTTCTGGCTATGTCTCTTTGTGGATCTTGTCTCCAGCCCAGGCCCTGGCCCAGTCAGCAGTGCCAGAGCCAGCAGTGTGGTCATGGTGCTGGGCTGGGGACTGGGACCTGGCCACTCTGCAGACTGGGCAAGGGCTGGGCCTGCCTGCTCCAGTTCATTCTTGGAGCCCGTGGCCATGAGAAATGGTATCATGAGAGGTGGATCAGGTTTGATGCAGGATGTGGATGGCGGGATGGCCCCAGGTCATCTGGGAGCAGTGGCCAGTCACCCCCAAGGGCCTCCCAGCAGGAGGAGATGGGAGGAACAGAGCTGTGCTGTGACGGGGAGGTCATGCACCAGGGGTTCCAGGAGCTTCTAGAAGCTGCAAAGGTTTTCCCCTACCCCGAGTCTCTGATCCTGCCACCCCATTTCCAGGGTCTGACCTCCAGGACTCGGGGCTGTTTCCAGCTGCAGCATTTGCAAGGCACTAAACTTGCTCACCAGCCAATCACTCCTAGAGAGGAAGGAGCATGCGAGTGGGAAGAGAGGCTAGCTTGGTCACTGACAAGACATGTGATGGCTGTGGTGCATGATGGGTGAGGATGGTTCTGATTATGGCAAGGCTCCAGGCAAGCCCAACAGTCACCCAGAGGAAGCTCCCAGTTTCCCTCCATGGATCAGGTTTAAGTGAGGAGGGAGTGTTGTCCAGAGACCCCAGCAAGACCCGTCTGCACCAATACACAGGGAGGCCAGGCGTGAGAACACTCCCGGGCCTTTATAAAAAACCCAAGGTGACAATGTTAAAAAGAGAGGCCAGTCCAGGACATGGGTGATGCCACAGAGGCTGTGTGCTATCTGCCGGGGTTCTGTCGGCTGGCAGCTCCCTTCTGCATCTTGCTCTCCCCCAGGCACCTGTCCCGGAAACCCCTACATTCAGATCTGGGCAACTGCCACTCCTCAGCCCGTGAAGGACAAGGCCAGGCTCAGTCCCTGCCCTCTTCACGGCCACATTCCCCTCCCCCAGTGGCCAGGGAGATGATTCCACCCTGTGCCTCTCTCTCATCCCCCTCAGGCCTGCCCTAGGAGGAGGAATCTCTGAGGTTGAGATCTCCCAGCACATGGACAAGGAGACCAAGAGCATGGCACCGGTGCACTTGGTGAACTTTGCCGATCGGGACTTGCCCCTGGCTGCCATCAACCTCTCCACGGCCGGCTCGCAGCTCCTGTCAAACCTGGATGGAGATTACCAAAGAGAAGGGTAGGTGCTGCCTGCTGGGGGTGGAGAGGGGCGGCCAGCGGTGCAGGCTCCCGAGTCCTGGGTCACCCCCTAGGTTCCCCCCGGCAGCCCCCGCTTCAAGGGGTGGTGGAGGCAGCAGTGTTGGCAGCAAAGAGGAGAGATGTTAGGAAGCAGAGACTGATAGTTCCCATTGGGGGGTGCCTTTCTTTCCTGCGGGATCCTGTCAGGACTGGCCAGCCTTGCCCCTTCCCCTTATAGGGAGGACCACACTGAAGGAGCCTTAACACCTCCCTGCCCAGCTTACAGGGTCGGATGCTCACTCCTCACGGCCCCACCATTGCCACAAACCACCCATTATCCACCAGAAGCCCAGGTCTGAGAAGGGCAGGGCCAGGCCCCCGGGGTGACATGCAAGACTCCTACCCCATGGCCCTTACACACACGATCATAACAGCTGGTAAGACCTTAAGAGCCCATGCTAAGAAACATTTCCCTCCCAGATATCTGTGAACGGTTCATACTGTGTGGCTGCTCTAAGCTAAGGGTGAGGGTGGCAGGTTTCCAGGGGTCGCCTTAGCTACAGCTGCATTGCTAAGCGTGGCATGGCTCTCTGCACTTTCCTGGCTAAGTCACCCAACAGGTACCAAACCGGACACCTTCATTGCACCCCAGGGGCTGTCTCTGAAAATGGCACTTCCTCCCGAATTATCAAGTCAGCAGAACATAGACAGGAAAGGCCAGGTGGACACACAGGAGGTACCAAAGGGTAGCCCTAGCCAGGGCTACTGTCAGCATCCAGCCGGCTCGAAGGCTGGGCTCAGGTCAGCTCCATGTACTCACAACCTGTGCAGCATCCAGGGCCTTGTGCTCCCAAGGCCTCAGCATTTGGCCCACTCCCAACCCCTGCCCTACACATTTCCACCTGGCCTTGCAAAATTACATCGCACCAGGTGACTCACTGTGCCACTGCCCTCTGGTGGTCATTTGCAGTAGTGTGCCTCCTATCATGTTCAAGCTGCCCCCCCCCAGGGTTCATTCCTTGCACTGGCCCCAGTCCCTGTCAAGTTCAAGGCAAGTGGTGGGAAAACGTGCAGAGAAGCAGGGACACTTCTCCGAGGATTCTGGTTTGGAGCAGTGTGCCTCATATGTGCCATGGGTGTAACACCATGGGTGTACCAGCCTTCTGGGTGCACCTTGATGTGGGTGTACACCAGCACCCAGATGCACTGATGTTTCCCTGCTAACCTGAGAGAGACAGCTGAGGGAAACCTTGCTGTTATTCTTTCTGCCTCTGAGGTGGGCCTCCACAGTGTCAGGATGCTCCCCGTAGGTGAGGACACAAGGGAAGGGCCCTGGCAGATCTTGGCTTAGGGTTAAATCCCCAGGAATGCCCAGGGAGTGGGTGACACTGAAGCAACCCCAGGAAGGGACTGGCCTAGGCTGCTGGAACTCCCAGTTGGGGACCCCTTGGCAGCCTGAGGCCTTCCCAGAGCCAGCGAGGGGAGACTGCAGCCTGGAGCCAGGGGGAAGGACATCGAGCAAGCAGGTGCTGGGGGGATGGCGGGGGAGGAGCTTGGCTGCCTGCCGACTTGGAGTCAGGGGAAGTTCCCTGGACTCCCAGCCTGGCCTTTCCAGCGGGAGCATGTGGCAACCCGGAGGGGCTCCTCCCAGCAGCTCTGAGCCTAAAGTCCCCAGGACATTGCGTCTTTCCACCACCATGGGTGGTGCTGCTGGAGGGCAGGGGGGCTAGGTACCCCCACACCATGCAAAGCTCACTCAGCACAACCTCTCCCCCGCCACCACCACCTCCCCTTGACCCAGGGTTTTAAAGGATCCTAGAGTCTGGGACGGGGCAGAGTGGGGACAGCATTGATGCTGTATGCCCAGAGAGGCAAGGATGGAGCCAGAATCCATGCCAGCACCCTTGGGCTTGCCTCCCATGTCACAGACACACCAGTCTCTCCCACGTGTGACACATCCGTGTACATCATGGCTGCGATAGTAGGTAACATGGTAACACATGTGCGCCCCTGCTAGACCACCCTGCCAAATGCCCATTTCAGTGGGATTTAAGAAAAAATTAAAAATTGTGGGAGAGGGGTGGGCATATAGTACCTAAAGCCCTACCCTGATGCAGGGATCCCATACAGGCATCAGTTGCCCTGCTGGCAGCTCCCCTTCCAATCCACCTCCCTGCTCATGGCCTGGGAAAAGCAGTAGAAGAGTTTGGGTCCTGGCACCCATATGGGAGACCCGCATGAAGCTCCCAAATCCTGGCTTCAGCCTGGCCCCACCGTGGCCCATTGCAGCTCTCTGGGGGAATGAACCAGCAGATGGAAGAGCTCTTTGCTTCTCATTCTGTGCAGCTCTTTCAAATAAGTTGTTTTTTTAAGTGGCAAAATACATGAGAAAATAAGCCATGAAAAATGTACCTTAGGAAAAGCAATGTCTGGTTTAGAAGAAACTTGTCTGCCCCCATGTAAACTTGATTCTGCCTACCATGAACTGTTAAAGGACCCTCGTACACACACAGCAGGAAAGCTGGCATCTCAGCTCCATCCTTTAAGTGCACAGGAGTGGCATCAAGGACATTTGTGGTGTCACATGGCTGCCTGCGACACCCACCTGCAGAACCCTGTTTACCCAGTAAAACTCACTCTATCCCCTTCTCCATGCACTCCTGTGCTCCCCCGACACACACACACCACGGCAGGTGTAAGCATTTCTCACACCCTGGGCCTGAGATGGTGGATGTCTCCATGCCACACAGTCCCTAACGGATCCTTACACTGTCCTGTGGCCAGCACCTGCCCCTGACCACCACTCGGGGGTCCCCTGTGCCTCCCACATTCTCTAGGTCCTCCTGTTTCTGCCTTGGACAACAGCAAAGTGAGTGAGAGATAGCAAGCAAGTTCTTCCCTCTGCTGCTTCACCTCCCCTGTGTTCATGATATCCAGGCAAAGCCAGGGGCCCTGGAACTCCTTCTGGGTCTCCCAAATGAGAGGCAGGGACCCGAGAACTGAGCCATCGCCTGCCCCCCTAAGGGTGTTCCATAGCGGAAAAGCAAGATTAAGCTGAGGGTCAAACTGAAATGCCCACTCCTTTTGTGAGAGAGCCTTCCAACACCTTTCAGGGATGGGACTTCCTCTATTTATGATTTAAACGTCGGGTTCTCAGCGTCTGTCCTCAGCCATTTTCATGCTTCTCAATTCTGCCTTCCATGGGGTTTCATTGATTCCCACCCATGCTGTGGTCTCACTTCAAGGTTAGCGTCTTTGAGCCCCATCCAGCCCCATCACCCTCCACGTGCCCGCGGGTGTAGCCCTCCAGCTGCTCGCTGGCCACCCCAGTCATTATGAAAAGTAGCGAGGGTGCCCAGCCTGGCCGCCGTCACCCAGCATGGCCACCCAACATGAAGCCGGCCCCGGCACCCAGGCCTCGCCAACCACTTTGAGCCCTGGCCTCCGAGCACGGATCAAGGAGACGGGGAGAAGGGGACCAAGGCCAGCCGCCATGGTGTCCCTGTCCTGGCCACTACTGCTGCCTCCGCCCCACACACACCTCTCCTCAGGGTTCCCAGAGACCCCGAAGCCCAGACCCCTCCCATCTCTCCGTCCCCCTGGCAACAAGTCTCCCCACGCCTGTCCGGCACCTCCTTCCTCCCTCACGTCTGCCAGGCCGCCATGGCCGCCCACCCATTCCTTCCAAGAACAGCAAAGAGCTTTCCGCCAACCCAGCCTCTCTTTCCTCATGCCCTAGTGGCTAGGATTGGGTCACCTGATGGGAATACGGGACACGCCATTGGACAAACGGGCTGCCCGTCAACCACCTCATTTCCCAAAATGCACTGTGGGGCGCTGGCCGGGGCAGGCCGGGCGGCCATGGAGGCCTTCATTGGCGCTCCCGCCTTGAGGGGCGTCCAGTCCGCATCCGCAGCCAGCACTCCATCCGCACCTCCGCTAGCCTTCCCAGTTGCTGGCCTGGGAGCCACCCGCTTTCCAGATGATCTCTACCAAGGGCCGCATCACCTGGAGGCCCTCATCCCCGTGCCATTTGAGCTGGGCCGGCCGTCCCCGAGGCCGTGTTGGTCACAGGAGGACGTGAGAGTCTCTCAGCTGAGTCTTCCTGAAGGGCCAGTGTCCCAAGTCCGGGCAGGTGGCCATTGCGCCCAGACCTGGGGGCCAGGGTGGCGCCGAGAGAAGGCCGAGGCAGGGGGATACCTAACAGGCCACAACAGCCCCAGTGACCCTAATGGCTTCCCACACTGTCCGGGCCGAGGGAACCCCGCCTCCAGGCCCAGCTCGGGGAACCCCGCACCCTCGCCTACCTGCACCCGTGCACCCAGAGGTGACAGCCGGCTCTGCTCCGCGCCGAGTGTGCCTCCAGGGCGGGGGCGGGGGCTCCTGCAACTGGAGGGGGTGTTGACCGAGCCAGGGAATGAATGGATAAGGGAGGGAGGGGAGGGGAGGGGCTGCAGAAGGGAAGGAAGCTGCTGCTTGGGGTGTGGGGAGCCGGAAGCTGGACCCGGACCTGCTGAGGGGGAGCCCCCGCCTGGGTGGGGGGTTGGGAGGGGTGCAGACTGCACGCTCCCCACCCAAGCAAAGCCAGCAGCAGCCTTGCCTCGGGCATCCCCGCATCCCCTTAGTGGAAAGCAAGGGGTGTCCTGGGGTAACTGGTGAGGGCCCCCTCCCTGGCCGTGGGGTGGGGGGATTCGAGTGCCAGATTTCACTGATGCGTCCACAGTCAACCCCCAGCTGAACCCCGCTCTTATTTCAGTGAGTTTAGAATTCACAGTGCTCCAACCAGGGAGTCACAGTGTGCCTCCTGCCCCACCACCAAAAATATATATATATTTTTTTACTAGAAAGCACAGATTAGACCTTTGGACTATAGCCCAAAGACTTTGCACCTATTAGGAAGACAATAAAATGCACACATAAGATGATTTCTCTTGTAACCTTAGGTGGCCAAGACCACTTCACTTGAGGCACCAAGGGTGCTGCAGGGAGTGACCGCTAGACGGCGGCAGAGCGCCGCTGGCCACAGTGGGCGGGGCAGGGGACTGGAGTCCTGGTCACCCGGGAAGGCAATGGGGACGCTCCCCGATCTATGGGGGCACCTAGGTACTAGGCCTTGGCCCGCCAGACTCATGGCCACTGGCCCTGGTCAGCCTGCAGAGCACCACCCTCCCCAGTCAGGCTGGGCGCTGACAGAGCTGGGAGCCACTCCCTGGCCACGGTGCCCTGGGTACCCCTGTGCGTGGTGTGTGGTGGCCAGGCGGGCTCTCCTGTCCTCAGAGGGTGAGGGTGGGATGAGCAGAGATAGGCGTGGCTTACTAGGCACAATCCCAGCTCCTGCCTCATGGGCCATGTTCCTTCCGGGAATGACATTTGCCAGGAGGCACGGAGATCTAAGATCCTGGGGCATGCAAATGGTAGGCTCTGATGACCTCAGCTGGACACAGCCCTTCCCCTGTGGGTACAGCAAGCTGGGCTCGCCTTTTGGTCTGAGGCTGGTGACCCTGAGGTCCTGGGAAGGGCTGGCAGAACCTCCCCACTGCCCCAATCAGCCTAACCCTTCTGGCCAGGACTGTTTTTATCTCTGGGAGGGAGCCCGGGGGACCTGCCTTCCAGGAACATTATCAAGGTCAACAACACGGTTTCTGGCTGGAGAAGCCGGGTCTTTATATTTGCTTTTTAGCAAGATCTAGGAGTTTACTTGCTGCAGGCTCACCAGGAGGCAGCCCCAGACAATCAGCATCTCCTGTGAATTTTGTTTGTACAAGTGCAAAAAGAGGAGAGAGAAAGCTTCCACCCACTGGCTCACTCCCCAAATGTCTGCAATGGCCGGGATTGGACACGGCCAAAGACAGAAGCTGGGAATTCTATCCGGGTCTCCCTCTTGCGCAGCAAGGGCTTGCGCCACCACCTGCTGCCTCCCAGGGCCGGCATCAGCAGGAAGTTGGCATCAGACACTGGTGCTAGAGACTGCCCAGGTGCTCTGTGAACCAGCAACTTAACGACCAAAGTCCCAAGCTGATCACTGAATTACCCCTTTCTGTCCGTTGTTTCATGAAGTGCCCCTAAACGATGGCGGGGCACATGATAACTAGATGCAGAATGGAATACACATTGGAACTCCACCCCGCCCCCGAGACGACCAAGCCAAGCACCCAGACCAACAGGCATAGTTGATATGGATGGCAAGCCACGTGTCCTGAAGTTCCTGGGAATTGATTGTTTTAATGCTTTGCACCTTCACAGCAAGCCTGCACAGGCCGACACCTCCATTTCAGGGACTAAGAACCTTGGATGTCAAGGACTTAACCGCGGAGTTATAATGGGGATGGACGGGGGAGACACACACACACACACAAATACACCATGCTAACAGAGGCTAGAGGGTTTGCCTTTTTAAGTGTGTTTCCATAATCTAGATTGGACTCTGATTTGTTTAACCCAACACCTTTGAAGACAAAACAGAAGCAGGCAGCCCCGCCTGACCTCCCGCCCCCGCGGCCTCTCTCCCAGGCAGCTTAGCACACAACCATGTCCATCTGCCCACCAAGGCCACCTGCTCCTCAGGGAGGACATTGGGGGGCGCCTCTGCTGGCGGCTCCGGGGTCAGCACTGCCCGCGGCGTCCTCCCCCTGCCAACACACCTGTGTCCTCCTGCCCAGCCAGCCGCTCGGGGGGTAGAGCCGGTGTGCAGGGCGCTGACACTGCCCCAGGTCCTCGCGAGCTCCCAGGGGCATGGTTCTCAGGCTTACCTGGGTCACTGGCGCTTGCTGCAACTTGCCGCCAGCCTGACAGGCAGGTAGCTGAAGTGGCCTGGTGTGTCTGTCGGTGGCCTGGGCGCTGGGGCTTGGGGGCTCCCCCGGTTATGTTGAGTGGAGCTGCAGCTGAGGAACGCTGCCCCGGAAGATGCGGGTCTTCCGGCCCCCTGGATCCCATCATTCCCCGCGTGGACTTCAATTGCATCCACCTGGGCTCTCACAGGACATGATGTAAAGCAGCAGATTGTGGAGACAGAAGTCAGCTGGGGCCAAGGCCGCGAGGTGCAGGCTGGGACCTGGGAGGTGGGTCAGGGGCTGGGGCCAAGGCCGCGAGGTGCAGGCTGGGACCTGGGAGGTGGGGAGTGGGGGGGTAGGCAAAACCTATGGCAGCATTGGCCGCACCTGCCCAGGGACTGGCAGTCTGAAAGCTCCCCGCCCCACTTCCTGAAGGGGGAGCCCTCCTTGCTCTGGCAAGGTTCTGCCCTGGAGGACCCTTGCCTGCAGAGTACCCCAAACTGTCCCTGCCTGCTGGACACTCAGCCAGGCCAGGAGGGCACTCCCCCAGATAGCCCTGCGGGCTTTATCCCCCCCCTTATTGCCACGCCCTTACTGCCTTAGTTGAAATGTCAGCTCAGGCCAGTGTTTGGGGTGACAATTAAGACAAAGACTCCACTTGGGGTGTCTGCATAACCCCCCATAACCAAAGGGCCTGGCCCAAGTTCCAGCTGTACTACTGATTGCAGCGTACTGTTAATGTGCACCCTTGGTGGGGAGGGCAGCTAAGTCCTCAGTGGGAGACCCCAGAGGGAGCCCTGGCTTTGGGTCTGGATCCAGGCCCGGCTGGTGCTGGCATTTGGGAAGTGAACCAGTACATGGAAGATCTCAATGTGTCTGGGTCCACCCATCTTTCAAGAGTTATTTTTTTTAATTGTAAATACAGATTTATAGAGAAGAGACACAGAAAGATCTTCCATCCCACTGGTTCACTCCCTAAATAGCTGTAGTAGCTGGAGCAGAGCTGATTTAAAGCCAGGAGCTTCTTCTGGGTCTCCCACACAGGTGCAGTGTCCCAAGGCCTTGGATCATCCTCCACTCCAAGCAGGGAGCTGGATGGGAAGTAGAGCAGTCGGGACATGAACTGACACCCATATGGGATCCTGGCTCATCCAAGATGCGGATTTAGCCATTAAGCCATCATACTGGGCCCTGTCCACCCATCTTTCAAATCCATGTTTTAAATTCAAAGAATGAATCCATGGTGACTGTCAGCCCCCTCCTTCACCATCCCCCAGGCCCTCGTGGACTCCTCCAGCACCTGCCAAAACTGGCCTTCCTCTCTCTAGGGGGCCAGCTCCCACAGCTTGTGTCTGTCCTGCAGTCTGTCACTGCCACAGGTATCTAGATAAAACCTTACAGAAAAGACGAGAACAAGCCCAGTTTCCTGCCGGGTACCCTGAACAGTCATAAGCTTTACCCTGCCCACTCTCCCTGCCCCCCTATGGCTGGGTCATGAAGAACTCCCCACCCCAACTCCAGCAATGCAGCTGCCACTCTCAGTCCGGTGGCACCGTGGACTCACCAGGAGGTGGCTGAGAATTAGTGTCATTGGGTTTTTGTTGTTTTGTTTAAGATTGATTTATTTATCTGAAAGGCAAATTTAGAGAGAGGTTGAGAAACCAAAAGAGAGATGGTGTGCTAAGCAGACAAGTTCCTCCTACTCACAGATTCACTCCCCCAAATGCCTGCAATGGCCGTGCTTAAGCTGAGCTTGAGGACAAAGCCAGGAGCCAGAACATTCCACCCAGGCCTCCACGGTGGAGGGCAGGAGCCCACTCCCCTGGAGTCAGCACCTGTCGCCTCCCAGGGCCTAAGGTTCGCAGAAGCTGGAATCAGGAGCCAGGGCTAGGAAAAGCAGTCCAGGCACTTCCCACTGGGAGATGCTGGGGCTGCCCAGCTCAGCCCGCCTCTCCCGGCTTGTGTCCCCGCAGGTCTAACTGGCTGAAGCCGTGCTGTGGGAAGCGAGCAGCCACGTGGCAGGTATTTTTGCTCAGTGCGAGTCTCAACAGTTTCCTGGTAGCCTGTGTAATATTGGTGGTGATTCTCCTGACCTTGGAACTGCTAATAGATGTAAAGCTTCTCCACTGTGAGTAGCCAGAGAGAATATGTCATGTGCACCTGCGTCCACCAGGGGGCCCCCTCCCACAACCCACCACCTGGCCCCAGGGCTTCAAAGGGGACCACCTTCTGCCCGGCACCCCTCTGTACCCAAGGGAGGGTCTCTTGAGCTGGGCCCCGCCTAACATTCCACCACCAGGGACTTGATGAGACAGTAAAAAAAAAAAAAAAAAGGCTGGGGGCTCCTGTATGCATCACACACACACACACACACACACACACACACACAAACACTTTTGTTAGTATTTGGAATTTTCTGTAGCTTAATGAAGCTGTGTCCTATGGGACCACCACCAGTAACACTTAGATTCCTGGTGTGGTCATTCCTCCTGGACTAGCAAATTGAGATGCGGCAGTGGGGCGGGGAGGGGGTGGGGCAGGTTAAGAGGCTGGCACTGGGAACTGGAATGTGGGACCACAGGAGCCATTGAACCCCCTCCAGAAGAGGGGGCCCAGCAAGCCCCACCCCAGTGGCTTCCGTCTGGTGGTCCTCACTGGGTTTTATGCAGCTCATGCTTCCTTAAGTGTCTTCACACTCCACCTGTATTCTATTAAACCATGCTAGAATCACCCCTCCCGCCAGCCGTGCTGGCCCCACTGCTTTTTTGCTCTGCTGGGGAAAGGCAGGGCTGAGGGGGCAGGTTGCAGCTGGGGTGGGTGGGGATCTTCGGTGGGGGGGGGGGTCAGTGAAATAGAGAACTAGCCAATGCTGGAATTTTTTTCTTAATATGAAATCTCCAGGAGATTGGCCTTGGTAGGAGATCCAATAGCAACTCATAAAAGGCATGTTAAATCCCATAAAAATGCACAACCAGAGATTTATGGCTCTGTGTTCATGCAAACCATTTTTTTTTAAAGCCCAAGAATTCACTGGAGAAATAATGGAGAGACTTTTGTGTTTTTTTGTTTGTATTTGAGTCACTCAGGGCTTCAGCTTCTTGGTTCCCACTGGTGTCCCTGTGACCCGGGACTGTAAAGAATCTGCCGCACCTCGGGGCTTGGTCGAAGGGGTGCACTGGCCCAAGGCCAGGGGGCCCCGCATCCCCCACCTGCACCTGGGATTGCACACCCTGGGCTGCCCTTCCAGTCTGGACAGTGTTCCCAGGGGGCTCACAGGGTGCCAGGCAGGCAGGCAGGCAGGCTGCTGAGAGTGTCACAGCAATTCTGTCCTCGCCACCCCTGCCTGGGTCCTTGCAATCTCTCTTCCCCACCTGTCCTGCGTCCTAGGTTCCAGCCACCCTGCTCCAGGCCTTGCCAGTGGAGATGTCCCTGGCTGGGACTTTCGGGAAAGGGGCACTAGCTGAAGGTGAGGCAGGCGGGACCCACAGCCAGCACCTTCTCCCGCCCACCGCTGCCGTTCATCCCTGAACCTGGTGGGGCAGCCGGAGAGGCCGTCTGGGCTGCTGGCACCCCATCTCCTTTCCCACCCCCTGCCCCCACCCCAGCCCTCTCAGCTCTGCCACGCAGGGTGCAACATTCCTCCCCACCCCTGTACCAGTTCCTGGGCCCCTGGGCAGCTGCCCTAAGTGGTTGGCTGTGGCTCTCTGACCCAAATGCTGCCACCTCTGAATGTCCCCGGGAACCGGCTCTGCCAGCTGGTGGCCCCTCCAATGGGCCCTTCCTGTGTTGCAGTTTCCAGCGCCTTCCAGTTCGCAGGCATCATTCACTGGATCAGCCTCATCATCTTGTCCGTGTTCTTGTCCGAGGTGGGTGACAACTCTGGCCCCTCCAACCCCCAATACCAGGGAAAACCAGGCTTTCCTACCTGGTGGCAGGCCCTGAGGCCACACAGCAGGGAAGCAGGTGTGACACTGGGCACTGAGCTCCACAAGGGAACAGGGCCTCCTGTTGAGATCAAGCTGGACTTGATCCTGTGGGAACAGGAATGTCTCCTGGGCAACACCAGCTCCTCCTAATGGAGCCAGGGACTGGTCCAATGCACGGGCCACCAGCCCACCCCGCTGTGTGTAGGTCAGCAGGCTTGAGGGGAAGGCAGAGGTGATGTGAAGATGCCCACGGAGTTCAGGCTCACAGGGACATGCACAGGTGTTGTGGGAAATGGAATATGCCATTACTCCAATTCCAGTCTTCCCTTTATGAGGTAGGGGGTGGAGCCCTAATTGCATATGCAAAAAGGAGGCAGCATTGGGGCGGGGCTTCAGCACAAGTGATGTCAAGGTGTCTTGCACAGTGAGTGGGACTGAGCCGGGGCAGCAGGAGTGAGCCTGCAGCCACAGGCAGTATGCGCAGAACAGAGCTTGGAGGTGAATTTTTGTGGCGT
Organism: Ochotona princeps; assembly: GCF_030435755.1. NCBI lineage: Eukaryota > Metazoa > Chordata > Mammalia > Lagomorpha > Ochotonidae > Ochotona > Ochotona princeps. Next base: position 64,055 of record NW_026700420.1, on the reverse strand, counting down.
GAGCCGAACCCCAAGCAGTCCCAGAAACCCCTTGTAACACATCAGGAGAGAGCTGGGCTTTGTGGCCATGCTGCTGAGTATGGCCAGGGGTGAGGTGGACAGGGCAGCGGGCCTCCCACGCACAGCACATCTCTGTGCACACCTTGGCTCCTGCAGTCCAGGGCTTGGAGGCCTGAGGCTCTGGAGCTGAGTAGCAGCTGCTCCCTGCCCCCCACCCTGTCCACCAGGTCCCACGGACACCCGGGCTGTGGCCAGATGCCTCTCTATGCAGACCTTAGGGAATGTTCTGTGTGTGTGACTGCCAACAAAAATGTCTAGTCAGTTGCTGCGGCTCTTACCCCTTCATGCCCTAGGCTTGGTTTTTATGATCCTTGGGCCAGATTTATGACCCCATGTTATTTCAGGGTCCCTTCCTGTCGCCACCAGAGACAAACCACTTGAGACACTCTGGAGTTGGAGGGCTTCCCACAGGCTAGGGAGCTAGACAGCAGAGAGGAGTGGGCTCCCTGACCCTGGGGCCTAGCGGTGGAGTGACAAGGAGACCTGGCTCCCCAGAGTGTCACCTGGCATGAGGGCTTCCGTGGCTTCACTAGAAAGTTGGCCCCACTGACCCCAGAGGGCCTGAGAAGCATAGGAGGCAGTCCTGCTATCCATGGTGACAGGGACGCCACCCACAGGAAGGCTCAGGTCCCAGTGTCCTGTGTTTGCTTCTGAAAATGTCAACAGGTTCTTCTAGAACCATCCACACCCCTAAGGGTCAGCAGTCCAGGATGACCCACACAGTCATGGCCAATGCTGGGTTCAACACCCTGTGCTGCCAGGTTAGGAGAGGACCAGGGACTGACCCCAGGCCCAGGGACTGGCAACAGTAAATGTCACTCCCTTGTTCTGAACTGCTGTTTTTGGTTCATAGCTTGGGGGTGTGGCTGTGGGTCAAGGGGCATCACCTCCAGCCTTCTCAGGCTTAGTGAGTGGGATTCATCCTCACAGCCAACCCCAAAAAGCTGGGACCCCAGGGGCTCCCGCCTTACCCTGAACCACGTCCCACTCACAGCTCGCCTGAGCTTTCACACAGCCTGGGCAGGTACACAGAGCATCCTACAGGAAACAGAAACCCAGAGGGGTGTGGCAAGCAGCCCAGGGCCTGCAGGGATGGCAGGGGCTCCAGACACAGGCTCCCAGAAGCAAGCTCTCTTTTGTGCAGACCTACCCCAGCCAGAGCTCAGGGGCTGTCCCAGCAGAGAGACTACTGAGCTTTGTCTGGGGCCCAGAGGACTGTGACGCCTCAAAGGGAGAGGAACACTGTTTATTTTGAAAGGCAGAGTTACGAAGAAGAAGGAGAGAGAGACCTTTAACCTGCTGGTTCACTCCCCAGATGGTTGCAACAACCTGGGTTGAGCCAGACGAAAGCCAAGAGCTTCTTCCGGGTCTCCCACGTGGGTGCAGGGGCCCACGGTTTTGGGACGTCCTCTACTGCTTTCCCAGGCATTAGCAGAGAGCTGGATGGGAAGTGGAGCATCCAGGTCTCAAACCAGTGCTCAAATGGGAGGCTACTGTCGTTTAAGCTATTACACCACAGCACTGGCCCTGGCACTTTTTATTTACTATTTTTTTCCCAGTCATCCAATGCTTGGAGCATTTTTAGACTACAAACGTATGTGTTGTTTCTCTAAAATTGAACTGTGTAGATGTCCTGTATGTAAATTCTTCCAAAAGTCCATGGCAAATGGGGCTGAAAGGTGGGCTAATTTGGGTGGATAAAAGGTGTTGGAGTTTGTGCATTGGAGTTTGCTCATAATATGCATGTTCATACATTTTCAAGAACCCCTCACGTGCATGAATTTCATCATCTTATATACCAGTCACCTTCCCTCTTGGTGCCACTACTCCTGAGCATTTTGCAGTGCCAGGGTGGCTTAGGTGGCAGCACTATTGATGTCCTCGTGGCTCTAGTCTGAGGTTCACCCTCAGCCCCCGACGGTGCATTGGCCCACGGGAGCCTGCAAAGAGAGCTCCAAACTGCTCATGGAAAACAGAATCAAGAGGTAATTTATTGAATCTGAAAGGGAGAGAAACAGAAATCCCCTGATTCTCCCACCTCCCCTAAATAGCTGTAATAGCTAGGCCTGAGCCAAGCTGGAGCCAGGGATTCAATGCAGGTCTCCCATGTGGGTCATAGGAACCCACATGTGTGAGCCACCACCTGCTCCAGGCCAGGTCTGCATTAGCAGGAAGAACCAAAGTTTCCCAGGAGGGAAAGGACGGCACAGGTGTGCCTTGAGCTGCAGGTGGCCACATCAGGTTCTATTCTTAGTCTGAAAATGCCCAGACTGGTACCTACTGCTTGGCAGGACCCCAAGACTGGGGCCATGCCCTGTTGCACCCTGCTCTGAGCCCCACCCTTCCTCCATGGTCAGCTGGGATGACTCTTGTTCTCTCGCTCCCTGGGACACAGGCTCTGTGCCCAGTTGGTCAGCCCTCATCCCACCGGGAGAGCGTGTGGTGTGCCCATCACTTACAGGGGGGATAGATAATATGAATCTGGGAGAAAAAGGCTTATCCTACACCCGGTTTTTCCTCTCCTATTTACTGTCACTTGTGCTTTGTGGTTGAATATATAAAGAAGAGTCTAGAAACACAGAATGCACTTGTTTAGAAAAGGTCAAGCTGGCTCTTGCTGGGAGTTGGTCCAAACTTACTGGACATCTCGACCAGGGATTGAACCTTGACAGGGTCTGGAGCCATCAGGCACCCCAAGCAAGGTCTTAACCACAGTACCAAACGGCCACCCATCCGTGCTTTTCTGTGGTTGCGTGTGCCATGTGGATGTTCCCAGTTTAACCCTCACATAGGGATTGGAGGAAGTTCTTCACTTTTGGCTAATAAAAAATAGTGCCATCCCCTTCTCAGCACCCATCCCCATGTGCTGGATTTGGAAATGGTGCAGTGAGTTAAGCCACCGCTTGGCATGCCTACGGCCCACGTCAGCGTGCCTGTTTCCAGCCCCAGCCATTCTGTGCCGGCTAAACGTGCCTGGGAGATACCAGGTGCTGGCTCAAGTACCTGGCTTTCCTGGTACTCATGTGGGAGACCTGGATGGATGTTTTAAGCTCCTGGCTATTTCAGGCATGTGGGAGGCTAGCCACAGCATACAAGATCTTGCTCTCCAGTAAATAATACTGTTTTAAAATCCCAGCCAAGTACAAGCAGTAAGTGCTACCTGCCTGCCATCACACCTGCTCTGTCACCCCACACTGCTAGGTATCCCTAGGGGTTCAGACTTTCATCTTCCCACCAGGCAGCCACCTCATTGTGGTGGGCCTGGGGAAGGGAGGAAGAACAGGTGAGAGCCTCCTGTTCAGGCTCTCACCTGCAGTGTGCCCTGGGGAAGTCATTTCACCTCTGAGCAAATCAAGCATCCTGGTCTATGAGCGACATTCAAGTGGGATTGTGGGTATAAACTTCCTCTGTTAACCTGGGTTGTAACAGACCAATGAGAAGGTCCCCAGGGTGATGGAGTGGGTGAAGTGCGTAAAATCTCTGTGACACCAGCTCAAGTCTCAGCTGTTCCGTTTCTGATCCAGCTCCCTGCTGATGTGCTCAAAAGAGGTAGCAGAAGATGGCTCAAGTCCTTGGATTCCCTGTACCCACGTGGGAGACCCAGATGGAGTTCCTGGCTCCTGGTTCAGCCTGGTCAGCCCCAGCTATTGTGGCCATTTTGGGAGCAGAGGATGGAAGTTTTCTCTCTGTCTCTCTCTCTCTGTGACTGATTTTGAAATAAAACAAATACATCTTAGAAAGAGAATGAGGAGGTCCCTACAGTCACCTGTGGCTCAGTGACACTTCTATAGGAAGTGAAGTGACATGGGACAGCCTGTGATGACTGCACCCCAGCAGTGGCATCAGGGTACAAACCTACCCAAAGTAACATTTCCAGATTTTCCATTCAGCTCCCAGCCTATGCACCTGAGAAAGCAGCACAGGATACCCCAAGTGCTTGGGCCCCTCACCCATGTGTGAGACCTGGAGGAAGCTGCTGCCTCTAACTGGCCATTTGAAGAGTGAACCAGTGGATGGAAGATCTCTGTCTATCTCCCTGCCATTCTGCCTTTCCAATAATTTTTTTTTAAAAAAAATCTTTGAAATGAATAGAGCAGGGGTTGGCGTAAGTCAGAGTACTACAGTAAGCAGAGATCAGACACTGGACTGCCCCCATCTTGCTGTTTCCTTAGTGGTGGTCCACGAGGCTAAAACTGGCCAGTGAGGAAGCTAAGGGGGCCAACTTTAGAGACAGCAGTCTCCCGACCCACATCCGGGTACATGACACACACTGGAAGGCAACTTGCTTAGTTGGCATGCTGGGTTCTGGAGGGAGACTTGGCGAGCTGGTGGCAGAAAGACTGTGTGGGGCCTGGACTTGGGGCCAGCCTGCAACAGCAAGGGATCCCCAGGGTTCCAAGCCAGAAGGAGCTGGACACACAGCCTTTTCCAGCCAGTGGAAGGCACGGTTTAGTTTAGAAAGATCATGGGGCAGTGGGGATGGGAGGTTAGGGAGAAGGACTTGGGGTGACAGAGAGCAGGTAAGGGGTCCCCTGCAGTCCCCAGGGCCTCTGGCTGAGCCTCCAAGGCAGTGACACTGCTGGCTGGGCTGAGGACAGCTACTCAGGAGAGGAGTCGAAGCCATAGCCATGGGCTTGGGGACTCCAGAGTCACCAAGGCTGCCACCATGGGGGAGGGGGTGGTCCCAGGGACACAGGGGGTCCCAGAAGAAAAGAAACCAGGGTCCTGGGTGACAGACAAAGGACAAGAGCCTGGCTGAGCACACAGGAAGGGGAAGCTAAGGGGGTGTGGGGAAGTGGGATGACTGGGAAGCTACGGAGGCACTCTTCAGATTGAGGTGGCCTTTGGGATGCAGCCATGAGGGGGGCCATGGGAACTGTGGGCAGGGGCCAGGGAGAGGTGGAAACACACACACACACACACACACACACACACCTGGCTTTCAAAGGTAGAGCCTAAAGGAGACCCATTTCCAGGAGAGGTTTTTGGCAAGGGGGTTTATTGAGACTGTTCCCATGAGGAGTGGAAGCTGGGCGCGAACCTCCCGCACCTGTGCATTTCTCCCCTAGGCCCAGGACAGGCCCTTGAGCCCGCGGGTGCAGCAACCCTGGGGTGGAGCTGGGAGCGAATGCCTGTGAGAGGCTGGACCAGTCCGTGTGCTCCTGTTTTGCCAATGGCTGCCCCCAGGGGGCGCTCGTGCACCAGTCACCGGCCTTCCCTAGCCATCTGTTCCACGCTGTGTGGACTTGAGCGTGGCAAGGGCTGTTCCTCTCTCTCTAGGTTCACTTGTAGCTGGATCCTGGGACCCATGGCTTCCTCCTGCTGTCCGATAGCCCCGGGCAAAACCTGCCCAAGAGCATATCTGTGCTCTTTTTTTTATAGTTTCTGTATGTGTTTGAGACACAGAAAGACACAGGGATGAGCCATGGATTCCCATCCACCGGCTCAGCCACAACAGGCACATCTGGGTTACATCAAAGCCAAGACGAGGAGCCCCTCCTATCCTCCCTCTTGGGTGGCGGGGGCTTCGTTCTCCACCGTGGGACACAGAGAAGGCTGGCATGGGGTTGGGAGTTGTGAGGGGTGCACTGGGGAGTGGCACAAAGAGGAAAGGCAGAGGGGCCACCTGACCCATTGCAGGTGAGGTGGTAGGGGGTAGGGAAGACCCTCCCCTGAGACTGAGTGCTCTTGACCTTGAGTTCTGGAATTTTCTCAGTGGGGGAGAAGTAGGGGGCTGCTGCAGAACCCTAAACCCTCTCTCTCTCTTTCTGTTTCTCCTCCGCACCTCCCAGACTGTCCTGCAGATTGTGGTGCTTGGCATCTGGGATTACATCGAGAACAAAATCGAGGTAAACACTGGAGCCACCCGCGGCCCCAGCCCAGGGTGTCCTCCTCACCCTTGACCATGGGCAGGGTTTCTGACTCTAGGGCTGGCGGCAAGACCCAGGGTGCTGAGGTTCGCCTCCCCTCACAGGTGTTTGACGGGGCTGATCAACCTGTCCCTGGCCCCGATGGTGGCGTCCACGGTGGCCAACGGGCCCCGGAACCCCTGGGATGCCATCAGCCTCATCATCGTGCTCCGGGTGTGGCGCGTGAAAAGAGTCATCTATGGTGAGTGTCCTGGTGGTGGCCAGTGCAGCTACTCACAGCACATGCAATGACCCGCCCTTCTGGGGGCAGCCACGTGTGTCCCTGCCCACCTGCTCCTGGGACCATGACTAAGTTTCCCTCTGCCCTAGGACAGAGTCAATTCCCTCCCCAGTGTCACTGTCCCCTAGGTCAGGACCCCGCACACCTTAGGTCTCCCACGTGGGTGCTGGGACCCAAACACTTGGGCCATCTTCTGCTGCTTTCCCAGGGACATGAACAGGGAATGGGATTGAAAGTGGGGCAGCCGAGACTCAAACTGGTGCTTATATAGGATGCAGGTGATGGTCTAAACCCACTGCGCCACACTGCTGGCTGGCCCCTACCCCCAAAGCCCTAGATTTTCATTGCAGATGGTGGAGGTTATGACTTGGATTGGTCCCCAGGGATGAAGGCAGGCAACTAGGCCTCCAGGGTCTCCCATGCCCTGGGGAAGTACCCCTCCCTGGCCTCCCACCCCACATCCCAGCTCATCTCTCATCAGGGAGCCCCTAACCTGGAATTTTCATGAAAGTGGAATGTGGTTGGGTCCTGGACTTTGGAAATCCAGAAGACCCTGGGTGGGGGAGGAGGAGAGGGAGGGTCATCTTGCACATTCCTCTCATCTGACAGATAGGCAAGCTGAGGCAAGAGGGCTGAGGGATGCTCAGCCCCATGCGAGCAGCCCTGGACCGCTGAGAGCATCGTCCTCTGCAGGACAGGGCAGGGTAGGGTGGTGCGTACTGCATCATGCCAACTGCAGACAGCTGCATGGTCGCACAGCGTCCTCTCTGAAGGGAGCGCTCCCCTGGCTGTTCCCCTTCTCCCTCACCGTGAGAGGCATGCTGGTGACACCCATGGATGTCACTTTGCTGTTCTTGTCTTGGGCAGAGCCAAGGAGGCAGTCCCTGGGCCTGGAGCCGGGGAAGGCCACTGCCAACACAGTCCTGAATTTCCCCTCTGCATGGATGCTATTGTGTCAGCTAGGGAGCACCTGGGAGGCTTCGAGGTGTGTGGCAACATGGAAGGTTAGAGAACATGGTGGTCAGATGAGGGACCCAGGCCTCCAAACAGCCAGGAAGGGTTGCATTCTGGAAGGCGCAAGAAGGGTGTGACAGTCAGGTCAATGTTAGGAGTTGAGACTGAGACATCCGGGAGCTCAGGGCTGATGAGCTGCAGAGAACTACCTGGGAAAGCCCCCCGGCCCTCCCTCTCCTGGGCACAGGATGTCTCCTCTGGGTCTTCCTATGTGTGTATCAGTTACAGAGGTGGGGCAGTGCTTTAAGCCACCTTTTGCAATGCCCACTGCCCTGTACTGGGGACTGGCCAAGTCCTGGCTCCTCTGTTTCCAATCCAGCTCCTTGCTAATGTCCCTCCCTCCCTCCCCTCGGGAAGCAGCAGCAGGTGATGGCTCTAGTACTTGGAACCCTGCCTCCCATATGGGAGATCTGGGCTCCTGGCTTCTGCCGGACCCTTCTCCCCTCCTCCACTCCCTCTCTGTCACTCCGCCTTTCAGTCACATAAGCACGTCTTCACGAGTGTCGTGGACTCACAGAGGCGAATGATGATTTAGACAAAGCCTTTTGTATTCTGGTGACTGGGACAGGCGCTCCTGTCCACATTAGTGGAGAAGTCTGTGTGTGGGTGGGTGTCTTCCTGTCCCCTAGTTTTAGAGTGGGATTCCCAGGCCAGGTGGTCCCTCTTTAACATTTGCCAGGAAGCACCAAGCTGCTCTCCACAGTGGCTGCACCTGCTGTGGATGAGGGGCGTAACACTACCTCCTGAGACAGACAAGCCGACAGAAAGCTCCCAGCCACTGGTTCACACCGCCAAATGCGCACAACAGCGCTGGTGGGCTGGGCTGGGCTGAAGCCAGGCACTCAATCTGGGTCTCCCACGGGGGTGATAGGAACTCAGCTACCTGAGCCAAGTACCTGCTGCTAGCCAGGACTTGCATGGACAGGGAGCAGTGGTCAGGAGCCAGCTTTGGGACTGGACCTTCAGGCCTCGGATTTGAGCCAGGCGTGTCTTAACCACTGCATCAGTTGCCCCCTCCCAAGCTGCCTTCTCAGGAAGCCACTGGCTCCTGTTTTTGACCCCAGAATATGGCCTCATGCCCAGGCCATATTGCAGGTAGCTCTGCACTAAGCCCAGTGAAGGGTGCCACCACTGTGGACAAGGAGGGAGACTGAGTTACGGGTGCAGCTTCAGGATGCCTTGAGTTCTGTCCTCCCCCACCCCGCCCCACTCTCCATCCTGGGGGGACTGAGTCTGGGGCCCACACTTGCCCCTCGGCCCAGCGAGCCCTGCTGCTGCTGCTGCTGAGCTGCTCACAGGGCTGCCCCCCCCTCCAGCCTACGTGCTGCCGGTGAAGGTGGAGATGGAGATGGTCATCCAGCAATACGAGAAGGCCAAGGCCGTCCAGGACGAGCAGCTGGAAAGGCTGACACAGATCTGTCAGGAGCAGGGAGTAAGGCACCACCACCTCCCCTTCTGCCCACTGCTGTCCACTGCCTTGCTGGGGCAGCCCAAGTCCCAGGGCTGGGACATCTCCCCGGTCACCTGGGTGACACTGCAGCAGACTCCGCCAGTTCATCTTGAAGGTTGCTGAGCCTCCCACAGGGTGCCAGTTGCCACCCACGATGCCCACACACCATGATGAGGGGCTGGGTGTGCTCTTAGCTCTTAAGGATGGCTAGTGGGCCCTGTGAGGGCCCACCCTGGGATGTGGGGACCCTTGGCTTCTGGGGGGAAAGAGAGGGCTGCTGCCGATTGCTCCATGAGCCTGAGACGCTAAACCCAAGGCTTCCAGGCTCAGGGCCCGGGCCAGCCCAGTGCTGCCTGCCTCATGTGGGCCTCGGTCCTCTGGCCACCCCTGGGCACCTCCCTCTCTATTCCCAGGCACCAACCAGGGGCAGCCATGGCTTCTCCATCTGCCCCCATGGTGCCCCAGCCCCAGGCCAGCCCTGTCCACCTTTGGTTCTTAGAGGATGTATGTTCAGATGCATCACTCCTCTCCATTTTTTAAGGAATGTTCCTCACAAAGAGGCCTCCGAGTAATGTTCCCAGGGGGACATGCATGTCCTGGGAAGGACCCTCAGGGGATACTACGGCCCTTGGCTTGCTGCTGAAAGCCAGCAGGCTCCATTCTGGGCTGGTGATGGGCATCAGGGATGCTAGCCTGGTCAGGACAGGGCCCTATTCTACTGGGACTCGGGGAGCTGGGCTGTTGGTGCATACCAGGGCAACACCTGCTATGATGCAGACTTCATAAGACACATGCTTGGGGGCTCTGTGTGCTAACACGGGGAAGGCCTGCAGAGGAGCTGGCGTGGAGTTAGGGCCACCTGAGATCTGGGCAATGTGTGGGTGGGGCACAGGTGTGGGCATTGTATCTGGGGAGCTGTAGGCTATTCTGAGTGTGGGCGAAAGGGCAGGGATGGGAGGCAAGCTTGGGCAGGGCCTCCAGGGATAACCAGGGTGTTAGAAGTGGGATTGGGGGCTGCTTAGGCTGGCTTCTGGAGTTTTCTGGCTGCTGTTGGGGGTCAGGGCCCACTGAGGTGAGAGAGGTCCTGCGTGTGGGCAGAGAAGGAGATAGAGGAAGGAATTTCTTTCAAGCCCAGAAGCTGAGGGTGAGCAGTCCCCAGTCTACTCCTCGTGGGCCAGCAAATGTTCTGTTTTGCTGGGCTTGGCCTCATGGATCCTCCAGCACAGGTCCACTCCTGGAAGCCCATAGCTCCTTCCTACTTCCTGGTCTGGCAGAGAACACCTGCTCCCTGCTGTACACACCACATCAACAATGCATGAGCCATGCAGGCAGAGCAAACATCAACATTTGCCAGTGTCAAGCAGCCTTCCCCCTCCTCCCACCCACACAGAGATTCCACCACAGCCCCTGGTCCTGGCCTACCCCACTCCCTACCCAGTTGGAACCCCGGGTTCCTGCCATCTTGGTTTGGTCATGCCCTAGGAATGTGGCCTCCTCCCCAGGGAGCTGGGAGATGCCCACAGACTGCACAGAAAGGTGCCAAAAAATGAAGACAGATTCAATCCGCCACCCCCTTCCCAGGCACTGACATCTGGGACACAGATGAACAGAAACCAACCAAGGGAACCTGGTAAAAATACCTGAACCTGTCATCTTGGTTAAGGTGGCAAAAAGGGCCAGATGGGATCCCAGTGGGGCCATGGTGGGGTGGGGGTGGAGGAGTTGCCTGGCCAGAACTTGGGGCCTTTGTGGGTCACCAGCCAGGCTGTGCCCCAGGAACAAGAAGGCAGAGACCCTGCATCTTCAGCTGTACTTTGAGACCCACCAGGACAGCCAAACCCCTGAAGACGTGACTCTCAGCCGAGGAGTGTCACAGGAGCAGGTGTGTGTGCCCAGGAGGAAGAACAGTCCCCTTGCACAGTGACCTAATCCAGAACATGGGGACCACACTATTGCCCACTCCCTGTAGGAGGCTCGGCAACACATGGCCTGTCTCCTGAGCAAACAAAATGCCTGGGCATCTCTGACAGAGGGAACTGGGGCTGGGAGGGGGCCTTTTCAGGCCCTTGCCCCAGCTTCTGGCCACTCTGGCTATTGTTGGTATGTGGGGAGGGGCTACCCCCTAAACCCTGCTGCTTCCCTAAGAGAAGGCCTGGGAGCTTGCACACAGAGGGCTCACCTTTGTGCTCAGAGAAGGAGCTGAAAGACAGGAATAGCAGTAGGGAAACCTCCGGAAAGGGGTCTGCTGTTGTTCCAGGGGGCTCCTTCCCATCCTGCAATTCAGCACAACGGCCTGTTAGATGGAATATTCTAGCCCTCCATCCACCCTGGAAAGTGTGTGTGTGTGTGTGTGTGTGTGTGTGTGTGTGTGTGTGTGTGTCAAACTGGAAGTGATTTGTAAAGCGGCTGATAGCTTCAGTGACAAGCCCATTTAGCTGATAAAATTAGCCATCAGAGGAATAAGTTATGTTATTCTTTTGCCAAGATTTAGATTTATGGCCACCCACCACCCCACCCCCATCATCTTCACAGTGGATGGAGAGGGGCCAAGGTCCTTCCCAGTGTCACTGGGCACCTAAATCATGTGTTTGTAACTGCCTCCGATTTTTACTGCGACCAACAACGGTGATGCCAATGGAAATAAACATTGGGTGCTGTGCCAGAAGCAGATGGGTCGGAAAGCAGGGCAGTCGGTGCCGACCGCACTAATAGGATGCAATAGGGTTATTGCTGTTGCATTAGACCCCATCGAGCTTTTGGCCCAAGTGTGCATTGATCAGGCCCAGGGCCTGTGTTGACTGAACTCCTTAGCCAGCCCATTAAGGAGCGCTGGGTGTGGCTGCCCAGCTGCCTGGACAGGTCTGGTCCCACCTGGGCAAATGTTAAAAGCCTGGCCCCTCCAGTAATGCATGCAGAGGACTTCCCTGTGGACCCTGCCTGATCTGGGTAAATTCTCTAATTGGAAATGCTTTGTGATGTGCATTTAGGTAGGGCTCTGGGTGTGCCTTATTTCTTCTTAACTCTGGGCATGGTCTCAGGCCTGTCTGTTGGTGGAATACTCGCTCCACTTTGTCACCCAGGTCACCACTGTGCACCTTGTTTCCAAGGGCTATGCTGGCCCTTGCCACTCATTCTGAGCAGGTGTCTGGGTAGGGACTTTTTGGCATTTGTTGTCTGTTAAGGGTGTCTTAGTTTCTGAGACTTGTGGCTTGAGGTTTCTTATTAGGTTTAGAAGGTTCTTGTCTGTGACTTCTCTGTTCAATTGATCCTACCCATTCTCTCATTGCTCTCACCCTGGGGTTCTAAATGTGAGTATGTTACATCATTTGATCAACACTCACACCTCTGTTACAGCCTGTCCTATTCCCCTATTTTCTCTCACCTCCCACCTCTGTCTTCTTGCTGTAAGCTCTGATAATTCTCTAGAAACCTATCTTTAAGTTTAACAAATCTGTCTTCTACTATATCCAGTATACTATGAATCCCATCTACCCATATACTTAATATATAATAACATTATGCGTGTGATATATATTACGTATTGTTTTCAAAATTTGTATCTGACTTTGAGTCTAGTTCTCTGAAGAAACAGTGCATTCATTTTGTCCATCTTTTCCACTATTTCCTTTAACATATTACTGATATTAATTTTTTTTAAAGTTAGTTGAATAGCAGAGTGACAGAGACAGATCCCCCGTGCGCTGGCTCCCTTCCCACATGGCCACAGCAGCTGGGTCCAGGCTGAAGCCAGGAGCCCAAAATTCCATCCAGGTCTCCTGTGGGGCGGCGGGGTAGGGGTCTGAGCTACTGGGCCATCATCTGTTGCCTTCCCAGAGCAAGGAGGTGGGTCGGGAGTGAAGCAGTTGGGACTGGTCCTGGCTTTCTGATATGGGATGATGGCATTGCAGGTGGTAGCTTAGCTCAAGACACCAAAATACCAGCCCCTAATCAGTTATTTTGAATCCCCTATCTGTTAACTCAAATGTTTATACAGGCGAGCTTCTGTGTGCTGCTTTACATATTGGTCATCAACCACTTTTCCTGCTTGTTGGCATGACTAGTCATTCTTCCTATAGGCAACACACTGTTGATGACACACGAAGATTCTGGCTTGCGTTATCTGACACTGAAGAGTTGGGTCTTCTGTGAATGGGACATTCCCAGCAGGAAGCCAGAGACAGCACAGAGAGCACTTGTACTTTGTCCCCACCCAGGTGCTGCTCTGGGGCCGGTGCAGACAGAGCTCGCCACAGACTCAGCACTCCTCCACTCACCTTACTGGCCACCCAGTGAGGCTGAGGTGCCGAGGCACACGTGGACCTACTCAGGGTCTGGGTTCAGGCTCCTGACTGCCCTGGAGGGTGTAACCCCTGACCTGTCCTGGCCCCTGAACTCAATGAGTCCCTCCCATCCTGCTCAGAGGGCTATAGGCCCCCGTAGTCCTGAGGGCTGCCAGTAGGGTTATGGGACCCTGCTTTGCCATGGGTGCACTGTAGCTTCTGGCCTTTCCATCTTCTGTCCAGCATGGAGGCCACTCCCCATCTGAGGGGTCCTGATGTGCTGGGATCCCTTGATGACCTGGAAGTTGGCTTTGAGGAGCACTCATGTTAGAATGCATCCACATGCATCCAGAACCACTCTCTGAAAGTCACACCAGAGTCTTCTAGGGCCATCACAGCTGAGGTCAGAGCTCAGAGCAACCAGACCCCTCTGCGGTGCTCCTGGGAGGAGTCACTGGCTCCTCACAGTGAAGGACTGAGTGCACCCAGCCACTTCCACTCTCTCGACATAAAGCATTTCAATCTAAGCCATGTGCCTCTTTCCACCTCCGTGATCACCTCCAGACTGGACTGTTGCCATGGCCCCCCTGGCCTCGTGTGGTCCACCATCTACTCTGCTATCTTCACAGTCCCTTCACAGCCTGTCACTGCACGCTGCCTCCACCACTCCAATATTCAGGCCAAAGCATACCAGTGGCTTCTGTGGCTCTTCAAATACAGGCAGACTCTGTCCTTCACACGCCCTGATGTGCTGTGAGGCTCGGCTAATGGGGCCCCTGCCACCTCCCCAGTCCCTCTGAACTGTCAGCTAGCTCTCTGTTCTACATCATCTGCTGCCAGCCCCACCCCAGGGCTCCCCGGCTCCCCACGGGATTCTTGTCCTTCTGCCTTTACTTGCACTCACCTCTCAGCTAGGGGAGGAAATCTCATTCTAAACCACGGAACAGTTTCAATGTGGACCCTTGTTTTACCTGGCCTCTTGGCAGGTGACTAGGAGAACTACCACATGTTTGGAGTTTGCCTCTTCAGCTTAGGACATGTTTCTGTGTGTGGGCCTGCATGTGGGGGCTCAAGCAGGGCCAGTCCTGGCTGGCCTCTGACTGTCTGGCCAGAATTCCAGTGGGACACTCTTGGGCAGCTCCATATCAATTACAAGCCATCAATAATGCATCCTTTTAGAGTGGCCAGGAAGCCATTAGCCAGGCCTGTGGGGCCAGATGCATGGGCTTGGAGAAAGTGGACAGGGTGTGCCCATAGGAAGTTCAGATCACGCAGGGCCAGGCAGGACTCCCAGGCCAGTAGGGCTGGGAAGGTTGTCTTACAGGCCCTCTGAGATCTGCTGCCAGGGGGGTAGCTTGCATGCTGTCCCCTTACACAGAAGGCACCCAGTCATGAAGCAACCCAACCCTGTTTTCTGGCCCTTTGAAGCCCCCAGCCCATGTAACTACTTGGTTTTGAGGTCCCAGAGCCTGAGATCAGAAATTAGGGCTGAGTCTGGGACTAGGGTTAGAGGATCAGAGCCCCAAGTGTGTCTGGGATCAGGAATCAGGGCTCAGAGTATGTCTGGGATCAGGGCTCAGTGTGGCTGGGATCAAGGCCCTGAGTATGGCCAGCATCAGGGCTTAGGGCATGGCCAGGACTAGGACTTAACCAACGACCAGGGTCAGGGGCCAGTGTGTGGCCAGGGTCAGAACTTCATGTGCAGCTAGCACTGAAGTTCAGTCTTGGTCTCAGCTTTGGGCTAAGGTCAGAGCTCAGACTGTAGCTAGAGTTTGGGGCTTGATCTAAAGTACAGAATTTCATGCAATTAACAAGTTTCATGCCTTTGCTTATTCATTTTTAATTCAAGACTGTTTCTTGGGTGCCTCCTGGGCACCAGGCACCAAAGCAGACCCGGGGTGTGAAAACTCTGGCGGGGAGCGGAGAACAGAAGAGTTGCTTGTACAGCTGTGGTACACACTTCCTCTCAGCTCCCTGTGACATCCTGATGACAGTCTACAGTCGCTGACATCACACAGACTCCTCTTCAAGCCCATTCCCTCACCAGCACATGGCTCCCTGGGGGCAGAAGGAAGGGGATGCTGGGAGTCCCTAAGGGAAATGGTGATGGAACCACACCCTGCTCTCCTCCCCCAAACGCCACTCAAATGATAGGAAGAGAAAAAAGAATCATAAAGTACAGAGAATCATAGAGAGACAGGTGGCTAGGAGAGGGTAGAGAGCAGACAGGAGACAGCTGATCTAGCGGACTGCAGATGGGAGAGTTAATTACTAGGGCACCTGCTGCAGGGGTCAGGGGAGACATGACTAATTCTCCTTTGAAAACCCCTGGAGTCCAGGAAGAAGGAGAAGGGGTGAAGCTGGCCTTGAGGCAGGGCTTTGGCTAAGTCTGCACACAGGGGCGGGCTTTTTTTTTTTTTTTTTTTTTTGCAGTAGTTGGGATACCGACACTGCTTGGGGTACCCACATCTGATGCTGCGGTGCTCTGTTTCTGATCAGATTCCTACTGGTGTACACCCTGGAAGGCTCAAATACTTGGATCCCTATCAGCCATGTGGAAGACCTGGATGGAGTACTGGGCTCCTGGATGTGGCCTGGCCCAGCCATGGGTAGGTATTACAGGAGATCTATATCTATGTCTGTATCTTTATCTATCTATATAGATAATACAGATATAGATATTAAGGATTCATTTATTTTACTTGAAAGAGTTAGTAAAGAGAGAGATCTGCCACCCATTGGTTCACTCCCCAAATGGCCAGAGCTAAGCCAGGCCAAAGCCAGGAGGCAGGAGCTTCCTCCAGGTCTCCCACATGGGGACAGAGTCCCAAGGCTTTGGGTCATCCTCGACTGCTTTCTCAGGCCATAAGCAGGGAGCTGGATGGGAAGTGGAGCAGCTGGGACTCAAATGGGCACCCACATGGGATTAGCCACTATACCACTGCACCAGCGCCTGCTCAGGACATTTAAGGACTGGATCAGCAGATGGGGGAGCTCTGTCCCTTTGTTCCCCCTCTCTCTACCTGTATAAATCAAATGGAAATAAATCTTTTTCAAAAATGTGCACACAAAATATTCAAGTGTAGGTTAGGCAGAGGTGCATTAACCATCCCCAGTTCCCTCCACCCGCCCTCCCCATCTCATACTTTCCTGCACAGTACAGAGCCAACTCGAGGTTTTATCCATAGGCAAGAAACTAAAGGCCTCTCTGGGAAACCTGAACAATGCCAGAGAGAAAGCCCACAGACACTAACCCAGAGTGGCTGCTGGATGCCAGCTTTGCTGGTGTTCGTAACTGCTTTTATTAGTGTGCATGTTTGACTTTCCTAAAGAGAAAAACTAAGAGAACATTAAAATAAACACACACAAAATGCCAGAAGGTGGTAAGCATGATGCCGAGCACTCAGACAGGCTGCTGTGACCCACGGCCTGGGCCAGCTACCTTCCACGAAAGGTCAGGGGTTGTAGGATGAAGAAGCAGTTGGGGAAATGACCCTGAGAGCGCATGGTCTCTGAATCTTCAAGGGACAGTGAGCTTGTGTGGAGGGGCTGGCAATGGGAAAGAGGGTGAGACTGTTGGCCAGGTGGGCACTGGCAGACAGTGCACCTGCAAGGCTTCGGGAGTTTCCCAAGAGAGGTGGGACACCATGGCGTTTGAGTGACAGGGACGTCGCAGTCTGCAGTGATCTTATGGGACCCTCATGGCTCCAGCTGGGAGTGGGGAGGGCCGGTGCTGGTGGGGGATAAGGAGTGTGGCTGCCCAGGTGCAGGCGAGTGCTGGCCGTGGGGACAGTGGACACCGGGGAGGAGGCAGCCATGGCCAGCACTTGGAGGTAGAGCTGGACTGGGGCACAGGTGTTTGGGTGAGGGAGAGTGACAGGCCATGTACACTTGAAGAAGGTGCAGCTGAAATGGACTGAGGCTATCGGAGGAGCAGGTTTCGCTCCTGTTTCCAGCAGCTTGAGTTGGCATTGGAGGTGTGGGCCTGACATTCCGGGAGAGGTCAGGACAGGCTGCGTGTACTTGGCCATCACCAGCCAGGAGGGAACTTCCAGTTGGGGAGGGCAGGCAGGGCAGGGGAGGTGGGAGGGAGGGGGCAGGCAGACAGGGGGCTGTGCATGCTCCCGGCTGCTGCCCCTTGAGCAGAGGACACAGAGTTCTCCCTGCCCCAATGCCCTACCCCATCTTTTAATGTCACAGTCCAGTTACCCCAAATGCCAACAACCACAAGCCACAGACACAGAAGGCCAAAATTAAACCAAAATTAAAATGTGTGGTTTTCATAAAGCCCCCTGATGGGGCAACCCAGGTCCTTTAAAGAGGTGAAAACTTATGGAAAAAGGTTGGGGAGGGAGAGACAGATCCAAGGCCACATGGCCAGAGCGCGGCAGGGGACAGAGCAGGCGGGGGCCCCAGACCAGGGTGGGCTCGTCCGATGGACACGCGCACGAGGCAGTCACTTTACCAACTCACTCCTCCTCTTTGGGGACAAACCCTGCCAGGGTTCCTGTCCCCCACCTCCCCACCTAGCCGACGTGCCTGGCCCTTCTCCCTCTGCAGTTTGAGATCTGGCAGCTGCATGCACACTTGGCGCAGCAAGACCTGGATTTGGCCGCGGAGCGGGAGGCGGCGCTACAGGACCCGCACGTGCTGCGCCAGCCACACAGCCGCTACAAGGTGGTGGAGGCCGGCGTGTGGGACGAGGAAACGGTGGCCGAGAGCGGCGTGGAGGAGATGCTACCCTCGCCAAGTGAGCCTCCGGAAGTGGGTCTCAGTGCTCCTGCCGCGTCCACTGCGCAGCTGTGCACCTGCGCCCTCTGCTTCGTGCCTGATGCGGGACATTCGGAGGTTAGCACCATTAAACCAAGGGAAATTGTTAGGGAATGTGGGCCTCTGGCCCAGGGCCACAGGACTGTAGAACACAGCAGATAGAGGCTCTGATCTCTTGCTGACTGACCCCAAGAACGTAGCTGTGACCCCTGCAGGTGGCCTTGGTTTTCCCATGCAGAGGTGTTGCCCTTGGTGAAGAAAGGGCCTCGAGGCTCTGCTGCTGGCCTGGGGGATCAGTCACCCTCTTAACACCTGGGACGTGCAACAAAATCGTTTAGCCTGCAGAAGCTGGAGAGGCTGGGTGGCTGGCAGTGAGGCCCAGGGGCTGTTGGAGAGGCTGGGTGACTGACAGTGAGGCCCAGGTGCTGTTGGTGATGTTGGGTGGCGGGCAGTGAGGCCCAGGTGCTGTTGGTGATGTTGGGTGGTGTGCAGTGAGGTCCAGGGGCTGTTGGAGAGGCTGTTGGTGAACAGTGAGGCCCAGGGGCTGTTGGTGATGCTGGGTGGCAGGCAGTGAGGCCCAGGGGCTGTTGGAGAGGCTGTTGGTGAACAGTGAGGCCCAGGGGCTGTTGGTGATGCTGGGTGGTGGGCAGTGAGGCCCAGGGGCTGTTGGTGAGGCTGAATGGCGGACAGTGAGGCCCAGGGGCTGTTGGTGATGCTGGGTGGCAGGCAGTGAGGCCCAGGGGCTGTTGGTGACACTGCAGAACTGGGGACAGTGCGGTCCAGGGGCTATTGGTGACACTGGGCTAAGGCCCAGGGCTGTTGGCAATGCTGCACGACTTGAGGCAGACACCTGGGGAAGAACAGGGCAGGGGCCTCACTTCGCACTTGCTGTCTCTGGCTTGTGCCTAAGCCTTCTGCGTCAGCAGGATCTGGAGGTGGGGGGATCACCTGCTCCCTCAGAGTACCCTCCCCTCTAACTGATCCCACAGCCGCTCTGCCAGTCTAGGACTCTACTGTACCTTCACTGGGAATTATTCTGGACAGTTTTGAATGGAGGACTTGCACCTTCCTGTCTCACATTTGATGGAGCAAGCTTTGTTTCGAACCCCCAACTTGGGGTCTTCTGTCCTGGTTTGCTGGGGCTTATGCAGGTCCCGGTGCCCGAAGCTCATGGTCCCAGATACCTGACCACCTCAAGTCATCTGGAGCAGGCAATCAGCCATCCTAGTCTGGGCTGACATGGGTTCTTCTCCCGAGAGAGGGAGGGAGAGAAAAAAAATAGGGAGAAAGGGAAGGAGAATGGATTCCAGCAGCAACGGTTCCCTGCCAGCAGATGGGACAGACCAGGGGCTGCAGAAAGCAGCTGCCCCTCCATCTGATCTGCACCAAAGTGCTGAGTGTCACACGCCACCAGGCAGACCCCAGACTCCTGAGCATAAGGAGGGTGGGCTGTGCGAAACCTAGGATTCAAACTCCAGGGCATGCCTGGCAGTCCCTGCTCAGCTTCCACCCGCGCTGCAGCCACAGCAGCTGTGGGGACAGGAAGCTCTCCAACTCCTACTGAGCCCTCCAGCTCCTGGGACAGATGCGTCCACCCCTCCCCACCCCCACTCACTGTACTGCTGTTGTCTTAAAATCATGGGAGGAACCTGTCTGTGAGGCAAGAACTTCTGAAGGGCCCTCAAGTAATGTGAGCTGAAGGGCGACAGAAACCATGCCCAGCTGCCGGCTCCGGTGATGGAGTCCTTTGCATCTGGCTGATTTTGGGTGGCACTCAGGGAGCCCAGAGCAGGTGAACATGGCCCCAGCTTCTACCTCTGCCATGCCAACAGCAGGAGGACAGGGGCTTAAAGCTTTGGGAGAACGGGCTGTAGAGCAGGACAGTGAGGAGCCCCTGGAGAGGCTCAGTCCAACTGGCAGCCATGGGGTCCCTGGTGATTCCTGTGGAGGAGCAAACAGGCACTGAGGGAGGTCCGCAGGTGCTCACCCTTAAGCCTGGTCTGCCAGCCACATGTCCTGGCTCAGGGCGTGGTCTGGCCATGTGGGCATGGACAGGTGTACACTTCTGGGCAAGGCCACTCATCTGGCCACGTGTCCCATGCTCTGGCCCCATGGCTGGGTGTGCTCTTGGTTACAATGGACCTGGCATGTGTCCTGGGCTGGCCCTGTCAGTACTCAGGGGTGGGAGTGTGCTGTGTTCCGTCCCAGGTGCCTCGCTGGGTGACAGCCGGCAGTTGCTGTGAGCTCGCCCCACAACTCTCTCGGTGATAACGTGTGGCCTGGCTCCCACTTTTGAATCTCTAAGGTCACAGGCCAGGGAAGATAAGGTCCCTAGGGATTACCAGTGCCATGGTGCTTGGGGGTTGGGGGTTGGGGCAGTGGAGGAGGAAGCAGTGGCTGGGGAAGCATCTGGGCTGCTCTGAACTTTGGAGGCAGGGCCTGGCAGGGTGGGGGAGGGCAGTACCAGACACTGGGACATCAGGGGAGCTTCTTCACCAGGAGTTGTGGCCAGCTTGGGGATTTCTCACAGCAGGAGCTAGCACCACTGCGCCTTGGATTCTGTCCTCTGTCACCCAGAGTGGAAACTGGAGCTGTGTGCCTGTGTGGGCCAGCAGGTCCTTCCTTTGGCTACAGGCTGGCATTTCATGCCTCCACATGAGCACCCTTCGCTTGTCCACCCTCCTGTTGGTGACCTTTGGGCAGGTTCCCATTGTTGGTTACGATCAGCAAAGATGCTGTGGACACTGTTGTTTAAAACAAGCAGGCAGGGGAGTCAGGTTGTCTGTATTCCACCCAAACACTTCCTGGCCCAGTCAGGAGTCCCCAGAGTGCCCATGCGAAGGGCAGTTTGGCATGGCAGGACTGTGTCCATTTGAGGCAGCTGCCCATGTCTTGCGTTGGGTCACCCAGCTGCAGGGTACTGGACCTAAAGCTCTGCCCTTTGGGCACCCACGGCTGCCAGCACCCTGCTGGGCGAAAGCTGTGGCTGCAGGTCTCCAAGCACTGTGTTGGCTGTGGCCACCTGCGCCTGTCCCATCTGCTTCCCGCACCCCCATGCTTGTTTATATATTTATGAGCCCTGGAATTGCTGCTTCTGGCATGCTATTTACTTAACAATATAGCAGTAATTGTGGAATAATTGTGAACAGTCAGGGTCTGTGCTGTAAGTGGGCAATAAAACCCTGGCTTTACGGCTCTGCTACCGGGAGATGGATGGCCTTAATATTGCAATTAGGTAATGGAGATCTGCAGGGAGACCCTCAGCCAGGGAGAAGGAAGAAACAGCCAGCAAGGGGCTTCTCTGTGCCTGCCCCCAGGGCTGAGATCTGGGGCTCCCAGCCTTCTGCTGGGGCTCCGTGGTGAAGAGGAAGCTGAGAGAGCCTGATGAGTCAGCCTAGCTCCGACTCTTGCCGGCCTGCGTGGAAGGTGTCTGGGGCCATCTTGCTTTTTACAGTTAGTTAATGAATCAGACAGAGGCAGAAAGAGAGATACTATTTGCTGGTTTGCTGTCTCCATGACCACCAGGCTGGGGCAGGGAGCAGGACTCCATCCAGGTCTCCTATGTCCGTGGCAGGAACTCGGTACTCACACCATCTCTGGTGCCTCCCAGGGTGAGCAATGGCAGAAAGCTGGAGCCAGGACCTGGCACTGTGTACTGCACCTGTAGACTCTCCTGTTGGACACGTGGGTCTTCACAGCCAGGCCCTTTGCCCACCCCAGAGCCCGCTATGCTGGCCCAGCTGGCCTGGGATGCTGCCTTCCTCAAGCCACACAGAGCCTAGCACCTGCAAAGGCTGGGGGTCCTTCTGGGGTCTTCTCAAATGACAGTCATTTGCAACTTTTCTCAAATGTTGGTGTTAAGGGCCTCAGAGTACATTGAGACAATCTCCCTTATAACCACATGCAAGTCAGGACACTCTCAGCTCCTGCCAGGGCCCTGTGTCTGGCAGGGGCTTGCCAGGGGTCTGGATACAGCCAGCAGATGCCCAGTGAGTGCTGCCAACACTGCAGAACAGAAGCAGGGAAGCAGCAGGCCAGCGTGGGTGATTTCCACATCAGGGAGTGCACATAAGCTCAAGAGCTGCAGGCCAGCCGGGCCACAGGAAGCACCTGTGGGGGCTGTGCCTGGCCCGGTGTGGGCATCAAGATAAAGAACAGCAGTGAGAGATTGTGGACAAGTGACTAAGACAACCCCAGTGAGTCTGCAGAGCACAGGGGCATCCATGCTGTTGTGAGCACGCCTGTGGGAAGAGAGCATGCAGGAAATCGCTGGTGAGCACTGGGCCCAGTGGGAGAAACCTTCACCAGGAGCAGGCTCCTTGTAGGGACCCCTTCGCCCCTTCGCAAGCTGTTAATTCTGAGAGAGACTGGAGCAATGACAAAGTGCAGAGAACGGACAACCCCAGCTTTTCCCACCTCCGGGCAGCATCGCACCGCCACATCCCAGACAGGAAGTAGAGCCTGGATCTGCTGCCGAGGGAACCTCAGGCCCAGGGCTGTCCACATATAGCAGCTGACCGAAGAATCCTCCAGAAAAGGGAAATGTGATAAATCACATGGTGCCGGATGCTACCCCAGGTCGGGCAGGGTGGCAGGCAGGGCTGGTACCCAGAGGATCCACAAGATAAAAGCTAAGTGTGTCTGAACATCAAATGGCTAATGCAAGAGAAGGGTGGGGGCTGTCTGGGAGAGGGTCCACTCAGCCACCCACATGGGCCCTTGCCACATGCTGGCAGCATTGAACTTGGAGTCAAACCACAGGCTGGACGCAGGAAGCTGACTGAGTCTGCAGGCGATGCCAGCCAAGCTCTGTGAGCCCACGCAGCAGCTTCTGGACTGTGATGATTCAAACAAAGCATGCCTGCATCAAGTCTGGCCAGAGAGCAGGTGTGGGTCCAGCGCCTGGTGGACATTGGACAAGCCAAGCAGGTGGCTGTTCAGCCACCTGGGAGACTGGATGCCTGGGAACTGCCAGCTGAGCTGCAGGAAGGCTGGCAGCTTCCTGAGGGCACAATCTGCTCCTCAGAGTTCGGTGTTGGATGCTCCAGTCAGGTGGACGAGTGGCTATGCTCTGCATGGTGCCCCCAGCATGCTTGGGCATGCGTGTAGGATGGGCCCCAGCCCCCTGAGGCAGTGGGGAGCACCTGCGATGGCTCCAAGTGGAGAAACTCAGTCATGGAGCCAAAAAGTGAGCCCCCCAGCATCCCAGTGTCCCATGCAAGTGCCCAGGCTGGGATGCAGCCCAGCCACTGGGCCAGGAAGTCACTGTTGGGACCCCTGGTTGGAGTCAAGTCTGCCGTGAGCAGAATCCCTGGCTTCCAGTAGATGAGCTCTCCAGATGGTGTGTGACCCCATGGCCCATTCTGTGGCTGCTGGAACCCTGTGTGGCTTCCAGTGGCACACACAGGTCAGCTATCAGTTCAAAAGTCAGAGACTAGTATGCAGGCCCGGACACGTGTGGAGGGCTGCAAACTCCTGGAGGCTCCAGCACAACGTCCTCCTGCATGCCTTTGCCAGGACCCACTTCCCATGGCCGGTGGTCCCTGTCCTCCGTGGGTGAAGCCAGCAGGTGCAGGTGCCTGCTGATTCCTGCTGATACCCACCTCTTCTCCTTCCTGTGGGCTCCGTGGGGTTATCCAGGCACCTCCTGGAGCGGGCTCCCGGGCTCATCTGGAGGACAGAGGCTGGACACACTCACTCCAACAGCAGCCCAAGTGCCCCAGGTGTGTGGGATGCCTGTAGTCCCCAGGGCTGGGGCCCAGGAAGTGATGTTTGTGCTGTGGGAAGGCATTGTCCCCCCCTACAAGTGACTGCCAGTGACTGGAATGCTCCCACCCACAGCTCCAGCCTCTGAGCTCAAACAGGGCTCTGGTGCTTCGTCTTCTGATGGTTCTCTAGCCCTGCAGCCCCCCATGGGGCTTCCCTTCCTCCCTCAGGAGGTCCAGGGCCAAGGGCATCTGAGAACTGCCCCGAGGGCTTTGTCCAGTTGGAGGCAGCAGGAAGTACCTCTCCCTGGCAGTGTGGGATTCTGAGGCCTCACTTCTCATGCCCTCATGGTGTGCTGCAGCAGGACCCAGGAAAGTCCAGAGAAACCCTGAGGGGACAGAGAAGCGAAGGAGATGGACGGCTGCTGGCCTGGCCCCTCCCAGCGCATATCCTCTTCTCTGCCCCCAACCAGAGGGTGCTGCATTCATTCACGTGTCAGTCACTCACTCGTGCATGTGCCCCACACAGTGAGAGCCTGAGCTTGCTGTGTGTGTTGCCGGGTGAGAAGCATAGCCTGTGGGAGACGGGCAGGCAGGGGCTGGGAGGGCAACATTTGGGTCCATGCCCTCCCTGCCTCCCCTGCTGAGCCCAGGGGCACTCAGGTCAGGCCTCCCACATGGGTGGCAGGGCCCCAGCTGCTGCTGGTAGACAGCTGGACTCAGGAGCCAAACCTAGACTCACACCAGGCACTCCTCCACAGCATGTTGGTATCCCTGCTGGCAATCCCTGCCCCTTCTAGTAAATATTTGCTCAAAGTGAATGGCAAGGGAGACATGTGGCCACTACCGGGTGGGGTATCTTGTCCCAAAATGTGAGGCCTAGAGGAAGGCGAGCCCAGTCATGTGGGGTGAGTAGCAGGTGCCAGGTGCATGGGTACTGTCAGGCCTGAAGTGGGCAGGGTGGAAGGGTTGATGTGCCAGGCTTTGGCTGCTTCCTCCTCCAGCAGGTCCTGGGCAGGCAGCGTCTTCCACCCCAAACATTGAGGGGATATGTGAGGATCTGCCTGCTCCGCAAGTGCTTTGCTGAGCTTCTGGCAAGTTCTGGCTTTAGGGTTACCGGCTCATGGCCGGGTGGCAGCCTCCAAGAACTGGTTGCACAGAGAATGGAAAGGAAGGCAGTTCTGCCCTTTGCAGCAGCGTGGCTGAACCGGAGGGACATTGTGCAGCATTTAATAAGCAAAAGGACAAATGCTGAGAATTCGCTTTTACAAAGAACCCAAAATAGACACATTCAGAGAAGCAGGGAACAGCAAGGTGGCTGCCAGGCAGGGGAAGGAACAGAGCCCGTGTCCAATGGGGAGTGAGCTTCTGTGTGGGAGATGAGTCAGCTCCAGCTGATGGCCAGCACACACCTGTTGGCCGCAGGGCCACTGTGCGCATTCTAGAAGGAGTGGATCTGCTGTGACATGAAGTGCGCACACAGGCACACCACACCCAAGAATAGTCTGGAGGCTGGACGGGTTTGATGCCGAGGGTACAGAGTCATCATGTCAGCTCCCTGCTAACCAGTACCCTGGTGGGCAGGTGTTGTCTCAAGTACCTGGGTCTGTGTCACTCACCTGGGTGACCCAGAAGTTCCCAGCACAAGTGATCGGCTTCAGGCTGCATGGGCTGGCCCCACGGTCACCCTTCATACCACTGAGTTGGGGCTGGGGAGATCAGCAGGTCAGCCTCCCTGTCCTAAAGCCATAGCCTGCTGGCTCAGGCTCTGCACTGAGTGTGGCCAGCACCCTGGGTGTGTTCCAGCCTGGGCACCTGCCCAGGGTCCAGTTAGCAAGATGGCAGGGCCTGCCATCCCCACACCAGGGACCCACTCTGGTGCAGCCACAGCTGAAGACCCCGAGACACTAGAGTTTTTCCTCTCCCAGTGCTGGACCCAAGAATCCATGGTTGTTTCTGGGGCCATATGGGCCGAGGCTCCCTGGGAAGGCCCTAGGGAACACTTTGGTCATGGCTCAGAACCCTGCCACCACATACCTCTTCTCACCCAGGCCTCTCTGAGCACAGTCCTGCTGGATTTAAGACTCACCCAGAAAATCCAGGAGGAGCCTGTGAAAACCAGCACCTGCAAGAGCCTTCCGCAAAGAGGCCCAGGAGGCATCCACTCAGAGGTGCTGCAGAGGTCGGCGTTCAACACATCACACTGGGGAGCAAAGAGTGGCCCTCAGGTGGGGAAGGGGAGGAGCAGAGGGGGAGACAGGGAGGAGGAGCCCAGTGGGCTGCAGGCGCCTGGCAGGGGACAAAGCAGACACTTGCCTGCCTCTCAGACATGGAATGGCCTCTGCACGGGCTGGGCATCCTGGCTGTGTTCAGACCAGGGCAGAATCACCTTGCCTTGCACGTAATGCATTAAAAGCTTCTATGAGGAAGCAACTGGGCTACAGCCAGGGCTGTCCAGGGATCCACGGGCCCTTTCTTGGGGCCAGGCTGGAGATTGTGGGAGGGCAGAGCTGTTAGTGCAAACACGGTTCAGGGTACAGCCAGCATGGACAGATGTCTCTGCTGGTCTTCTCTGGCACAGGTGCTTAGGTAGGCCCCTGGGGTGCTCGGAGGGCTTGTGGATGCAGTTCAGGTAGCTCCAGGCCGAGGTGCTGGGCAGCGCTGGCAGTCCTCCAGTGGCTGCGTCTGCTGTGTCTGCTTTGGCTGTGTCCTAGCTCTCACAGGATTTAGTGTTGGTGACAAATGAGGGCTGGTGGAAGGAAGGGAGGGAGGTGTTTTCTTTGCAGCAGGAGCTGACACTTCCAGCTGCTCCCGTTTGAAAGCTGCTTGGCTGTGGTGGCCCCAAGGCAGCCTGAGCTGGACTCCTGGCGGCTGGCATGATTGCCCTTGGCTGGGCACACGTGTGTTGCCAGCTTCCTCTCGGACAGATGTCGCTGGGTTGCTCTTTTGCAGCAAGGAGCCTGCCGTGGACGCTGGGCGTCAAAGCTGTGCCCTGGAGCCCACGCACTGGGCTCCCACCAGCTCCCTGCTGCCTCCCCTCCCCATGCACTTCTGTCCGCTCTTCACCAGTCAGTTGGCTACACCTTTGGCTCTCAGGGCCCAGAGGTATCACAGCCCTGCCCCAGCATGTTGGCTTGATGGCCTGGGAGAGCAATGAGGGTCAGGAGTCCACACTGGACCTGCCACCGACTGGATGAGGGCCTCATCTCACTGGCTCCTCCAGGACCAAGGCCAAGGTGGTGATGGCTGAGTCATTTCAGGGAGGGGTAGGGTGGGGAGCTCCTGTAAAGCTCATGGTCCCTGCACATGCTGGCCAGCACAGACTGAGCCACCTCCCTCTGCACAGTGGGTAGACTCAGGAATCAGCTGTCCAGTCCCTACCCTCTGTGCACCTTAGCCAAATATCCCAAGGAGGCCTCCTAGACCCCAGCCCGCTGTGCCTGGTGGAGGGGGGTGGGGGGAGGTGGCAGCCTCTGCCCAACAGTGCAGGCTGAGTCTGCCTGTGAACAAACTCCATTAGGGGTTCTGCTGTGGATGGTCCAGGCACCTGGACATGGCTTACCGCGCTCCTACTGTGTGCAGGGTAGGCGAGACCTGGGGAAACCAGCAAAATTTGCCTTCAGTGTCTTCCTGAAGCTTTCAGAAGATGCTAACCAAGCCTGGACAGACAAGGAGGACAAAGACACAGCAAGTCCCAGGCGAGCTGGCGGGGACAGGGCTGTTCACCAGCAGTGAGCACAGGAGTTAGCGTTCCAGTCTAAAGGCGGGCCTTGGACGTGGTGTCCATCTGATTACACCTCTCCCTCCAACAAATGAAACCCCTAGCACAAAATTCCAGACTGCATGCAGCCCTGGGGATGCCATGTTGAAAAGCACCAGAAGGTTCTGGAAGTTTCCTTTCTGACAGATGTTCCCAACTCTTGGCAGAGGGAACCTTAACCTTGCTACGGGGTCCTCAAAGGGTGGTCAATTTTTTAAACCTTCTTTTTTAATTACCCAGGTTGTGAGCAATCAGGAGCTCTAGAACGTTCTGATGACTTAGAAGACTTTGATTAATTGGACATGTTTAACCGGTCTGCGTCCGAGCTGCTCCATAGATAGTGGGGCTCAGAAGAGAATCTAACTGGACTAATTTTGTTCTCCGAGAGCCGGGGAAGCAGAAGTCATTCTTTATCAGTGCAGCGATGAAAGCGAACGTGTTCTCGGCACAGGGACCCTGATGAACCTTGCTGAGGAGGGCAGCCAGCTCACAGGGGCAGAGCCGATGAGCACGCATTGGGGCTGGGGCTCTGGGCTGATTAGTGGTCGTTGGGATGGGCAGGAACAGGAACTGTGCTTGTAGCTAAAAAGACTAATTGGACTCATCTGCATCCAACATCCTGGCCGAATTAGGACATAGGGGGAAGAGTATACAAGGAGAGGTGAAGGAGCAATCACTGACTGCACTCCAGAACAAGGAAGAGGGAAGGAGAGAGAGAGAGAAGGGAAATAATGTCTCCTGCCATGGTGGCAGGAGAGGACTGCAGAGAAGGGTCAGGGGTGAGATGAAGGAGGATAGGGGAATGGCAGGGTGAGGAGCACGGGGAGCATGCACACTGGGAGAGAGGAGCAGAGGATGGGAGGGCGACGTGAGCCACTGGTGGACGGAGGGGACTGTCAGTGCTGTGGGGGATTGGGGGAGGGACGGCGAGGGATTGGTGGGTGGGCTTGTCAGGTATGGTGCCATGATGTTACAGCAGATTTGGGTGGAGAAGGCGAGTTTATGAGGTTAGAGTGGAATAGGAGACAGCAAAAGTAGAACCCCAAGGTGGCGCGAATCTTAGGGAAGCCGATCTAGGGGAAACAGATATTTAAAATCCAAAGAGGCAGGTGCCTTCAGGACACCTGTTAGATCTCTCCTCACACTACACTCTTTGCATTGGTGTATGGGTCTGTTTCCCGAGTGCAGCCTCGGGCCCGCCACACCCAGGGTGCTTGAGGCGTCATTCTCATGGCCAGTGGCCACCCTTGCCCACCTGTCCCCTCAAAGACCGCTAGGGCCCTGCCGGGTCACCCCTTTGCAGTATCCCTGTCCTGCTGCAGCGCCTCTTGGTCCCAGCATCATCAGCATCATCTCTCCGTGTGGGACGGTGTTTGTTCTGTCATCCAGCAAGGGAGCCTTGGGTCTCGTGCTGAAGGCCCCAGAGTCAGCCTCTTTGCTGGGGTCTGGGGCCTTGGGAGCCCCCCTCCCCCTATGCCCTGCCTTCTCCCCACTTTCTCACTCTGTTAAGAAGAGCTTCTCTCTCCCTTTCTTCCCTTCTTCTTCTCCCTTCCTCCCCCCCACACCTTGTTAATGGCTGTCAGGACCCAGCAGGTGGGTGCTGCCCCCACTACCCCCACCCAGCCCATTGAAGAACCTGGATGTTTTTTGCCTTTTGTGATTCTGCCTTAGTGGCTTGGCTGGGGGCTGTGTGAACTCCAGGCCTGATAGTCTACCTGACACCCGGCAGGACACCTGGCAGGTCACGTAGGCAGACCACTCCTCAGGAAGGAAGTACCTGGTGTTTGATAAGATTCACCGCCCTATAGCGCATCAATTTGTACTTTTTAAAACTGTATCACATAATACAATGTAATCAATGAATAAAAAAAAAAAAAAAAGAAAGTTGCTTGTTTCAAACCCACCAATGGAAGCCTGCTAAATCATGACTGTATAATTAATAGCCTGAAATGTATAAGAACTGGGAGGCTTGGGCTCTCGTGCTCTCTCTCTCTCTGGCTCCTGTGCTTTTTGCCTTCCCTGCAGCTGCCTCTCCCCCGCCCAGCTATGCTGGGCGGCGGGGAGGTGGCTGGTAGACCTAGGTTAACCTAAATAAACCATCTTTATGCCTTAGCTCTGACTTCAGACTTGATGATTATCTGGGGATTTCAAAATCCGGCACAACACCATGACATGGACTCCTGTGTGGCACAGACAATGACAGAGCAAGCTGGAGCCGCTTCCGGGCCAAGTTCCGCTCCCTGAGGACTCACTGGAAACCTGGCTCCTCATGAAGCAATTTGCTCATAGGCTTATTTGAGATTAAAACGGCAATTATTTTGCAAATGCCTGTAGCTGCCTTCCCTGGCTGTGGGCTGAGCCTGAGATGGCGCTGCTGAAGCCTCAAGAATCCTGGGCAGAGTGGAAGGCATACCCTGCTCCGGGGAAGGAGCCTGCCAGCATGGGCCTGGACCGGCTTGTCCTTGTGGGTGGATGCCCGCTCCAAGCTTTCTCCCTACCCCCAGGAACCTGTCATTTGTGTACTCATCGATGTTGTTCCTTAGGACAATTTGCAAATCAGTCATCCTCATGCTCTCCTGCCTGGAAGTTCAGCTTTCCTTGTGTTGTGGGAAATTCCACGTGAAACACACTAGCAACCTCGTTACCTGTCTCAATGAAAGCAGGTTCTTCGTGTGGATAGTTCCAGCACGGAAGCAAGAGTTACTCAGGAAAAAGGACGCCCGTGGTACTGACAGGACGGGGCTCCAAGGGAGGAGAAGATCCCAGTAAATGGTGGAAGTGGTTCATGCACCATCTCGGGGAGTCACTCAAACTGGGGTGGGAGAAAGGACAGAGAGAATGCCTCCTTTACAAAGGACAGCAATGCAGCACCTTGTCCAGAACTAAATGACCTTGGAAGGGTGGCTTCCTTGTCCTGTCTGGAGGGTGCTGAGAGAGGGATTGATGTGGTGATTTTATTCTTTGGTTCCCCTTCAAAGAGAGGGGGTGCTCTTAAAAGAGTAAGAAATGGGAGGAGCAGAACTTTAAATTTTAAAAGGTAACTTCCCCAGGGACCAGAGACCCTAACTGCCTACTGTTGTTGTGGAGTAGGCGGGTAGTTCAGGGTCACCAGTTTGGAAGCCACTCCCCCACCCCACCCTGCCCCACCCACTTTCTGGTCCCTACTGCCCACCTGTGCCGGAGTCCAGCTCCAGCCTGGGTTTCGGAACTCGGGAAGGGTGCGTGGATGAGTCGCAGAAAGAAAGAGACGGACCACTAGGATTCCATGATGATAGTGGACTATGCAATAAAGCCGTCCACTTTATTTATACAGAATCAGTCAAACTCTGGCTCAGACTTTTTACGTTATGATTAAATGGGTGTTGCTAAAGATAATTCTGCCATTTGTCTCACCTAAGGCAAGCTCATACCTCTTGAATCAACTAAGGGAGGAAATGTAACACAGGAGGCAAGATCCAAAGATCAAAGAAAGAAGGAAAGAATGGGCTTCCCCTATACCTGGGAAGTTAGCACCCTTGATTAGCATATCATCAACGGGAGAGGAAAGGCTGTAAACAAGTTCCCACCACCTGGGGACGGAACACCTTTGATTAACATAGCAATGGTGGTAGCTGTAGCAGCAGTAGATAAAAACCTTTATGCTAAAGGCGAATATCAGTAACATCAACTTCCAAGCTCGCACAGATACCATACATCAACTGTTAATTCCACAGGGGCAGACAATGCCTAGGCAGATTACTGAAAACTCATTGGGGAAGGCCGGTGTCCGGCAATGGAAAGCGGGCTGCATTCAGGTGATCAAAGCAACATCCTGCCAAAGCCTTGCTCGGCGGGGAGTTCCTCCGCGGCCTTGCCTGCAATGCAAGCAATGCTCCTCACACCCTCCTGTTTTCCACATCCTTCACACGGACCCCGGCACACCTGGGATGCTTACCTGTCATCACCTGGAACCTGGGAGGGGTTACACCACAACCTGCTGTGTTGTGGTGTAACCACTCCCCTCACATGCCCCTATAAAGGCCCATGACAGGGAGGGGCTCGCTCTCTTGGTCACGTACTTCTGGCACTCCTACTCTTGGCCTCCGCAGGACCTGCTTGCTCTCTGGCTTCCGGTGGACAGAACCCGAGGACAGGAGGACGGGCAGCCCTGAGCATGGCCCCGTGTCTGTATTCCTCACCCTCTGTGCAGGGCTTGGCCGGGACAGTGCAGATAGCAATGCTAAGATGTTAAACCGCGGGGGTTTAACAGGTATGGGCCCCAGGAGTCGCCGCCCGAAAGCTCCCAGTAACCAGGTCAGAGGCTGCAAAAGCAAGAGGGATTTTATTGACGTTCGCGAACGGGCTCCCACTCCGCAAGGAGAAGAAGCCCCGATGTCCAGGGGTACAGGCATTTTATACTGCGAGCTCAGCACACTTGCTGGGTTTGGTACAAATTTTATGACCTTAGTCTGGCACCAGCTCAGGGCCCTCCAGCCTCATTTCCTCGGACTAAGGAATTTACTTATCAGGAGATAGAAACTTAGGCCCTCTTCCCACTGTCAGGCCCAGCATGGCCATTCCCCTACCTTTAATCTGATCTCGCCAAGCAGGATACAGAAGCAGAAAAAGCATTAACCCTTACTTTTCTCTTTCAAAGATATTTGTATTTCTAATGTGTGTGCTGTCGGGAGTTCCAGGAGAGGGGAGACCTGGAAGTGATGGAATGTGGGCAGAGAAGCCAGGGAATGTGGGTGTCTGCAGCTTTGTGAGTGTGGCCAGGTTGTTTGTGTATGTCTCTCAGGATAACATATTGCTGGGGAAGCTGGGACATAAGATTTTAGATAAACAGATGGACTTCTGGGTAATGACCATTTGTTCCTCTTGCGGATTTTGATTTAGACTGGATTGCTATATGGATTTGTGGTTTGCTAATTTCAAGTGGACCCTGTTATCAACAAGATTGCTTAATAAAATCTCCTGAATGAACTTTAGACTTGTTTGGCATGATCTCGCTTGTAAACCACAAAACTGGATCCCTCCGGCAGCATGTCACTCCCTCACCAGCCAGGTCATTCCTCCTGGGTACTTGCTGCCAGCATGCCCCCAGCCAAGTTACCCCTCCTGGACCCCTCCGCCAGCATGCCACCCTTCCTGGCTAGATGAATCCTCGTGGGTCACTGCCTTCACATTCAGACCTCCTCTGGTTTCCCCATCAGACCAGGACCAGCAGGATAATGACAACAACCGAGCCAACAATAACAGTACAGAAGCCATTCCTCAATGACAACTGAGATGAACACAGGGCTCTCTTCTTGGCCTGAGGCTGTGCCAGTGGTTCAGACAGACAGACTTGCTGTCCTCTACTGATGGAAGTACAGGTGGTGCGGCTGCCAGAGTACAGCCCTTACTGTGTACTGCGTGCAAGGCTCGCAAGTCCCTTGTGAGGTGGAACTGCTAGTATCAAAGTCAACAAAGGGCCAGGCCGGACATGAACTAATGGTTAAGTGAATACCCCTACTGTGCAGTGACCTTTCATCTCCCCATGGTTCCCGTGGCTCCGTGGGGCATGGGAGCTATGTGTCTGTCCTGGAACAAGCAGCAGCCTTCCTTGGGTCAGTACCCAGGGCCCCGTTGGAGGCATAAAGATGGATGCCAGTGGGGATGCCCTGGAAGAAGCAGAAACAGCTGACTCTGGGCTGAACCTGGGATTCCCGCTGTGCAAGCGCTTTCCAGGTCTCCCCTGGAGGAGCTTCTGCAGACATTTGGGCTGCTAACCCCGACAAAAACCTGCGGAAAGCATCTCGTTAATGTGCTTGCTCCTCTCCGGCAGAATGCTCCAGTCATCACTGGTCACGCAGCAGAAAAGTTGGGCTGGCTTTTCTAGCAAGTGCTGAGACCCACAGGTCTGCTTCTCCCGGGCTTTCTCTCTCTCTCTCTGCTGTCTCCCACAATCTATGGACATACATCAGCATTCTTCCAGCTACAAAAAAGAAAAGCATCTTATTCTAACTGTCTCCAAAGGCAGGAAGCTGGGCATTGAATTACCTAGCCTAAGTAATTGCCTGTGGTCATTGTGATGGAAAATGGCAGGAGTTTTGATGTGTCACAGGGTGTTGGAATGGCAAGTGTTTAGCCATGATAATGTTGTGGGGATAATTTCATTAATGGAAGTGAGAACGGAGGCCAGAGCCAATGAACAGCGATGGTGTATAAATACCTTGTCCGCGTGTGACCGGGAGGCATGAGTCTGCATCTGTTGTGAATGCCCACGCGTTGAATGGCACAGTGCCACTCAGAAGCGATTGTGATGATCACGGCGGAGAAATCTGTAAGAGAAAGAAAGGAAGCAGCAACAAGGGTGTTTCAAGCGTGGATGCAAAAAGCTGCCGTTTGATTTGGGGTCACACAGGATGCAAAAGGCACCCAGGACTTGGCGGAGGAACGCATCCAGCCCACGGAGCAGAGGGGCATGGACCCTCCCTTGGAGGAAGCTCCCGAGGGGCGTAGGCCCCCCAGGACCTGCTCTGCCCCTGGACAGGCTCCTGTGGCTGCCAACCCAGCAGAGCCCAGTGCTTGCACGAGCTCTGTCCTGGCCATGCCCCCTCCCCTAGTGCTGACCTGCCAAGCCTGATCCCTCAGCTGGACCAGCCAGAGCCCCTTTGGGGTCCTGTCACTCCAGACAAGGACCATCTGTGTCCAGCCAGCCTTGTTCCCTTCCCTCTTGACCTGAAGTTGGCCCTTCTGCTCCTGTCACTGGCCCAGGCTCTGCCCTGTGACTACAAGTGTGAGGAGGCAGAGGGATAGTGTTGTGGGGTGCGGGCGAGATCACGCCAGACAAGCCTAGGGTGTATTATCGAGTCTTTATTAACCAGGCTTGGTGATAACAGGGCCCACTAGGAATGAGCAAATGATAAGAATATATGGCAATCCAGTCTGAATCAAAGAGGCACCCCACTGGTGAGGCCTGGAGAGGGGTCGGGGGCCAGCAGGTGGAGGGCAGTGAGTGGGCACAGGTTAGACAGCCGGGCGGGGCTGTCCTGAGTTAGGGCACAGCCTGCGGGGGCACGGGAGTCCCTAGACTGTCCTTCCCCTCGAGGTCTCTTCTGTCCCTTGGGCGGCTCACCCTCTGAGGTGACCGCCTTGTGAGAAGGGCTTCATGTGGCCAGCGCTGCAGACTCCACCAACTCCCGTTCCTCCCCTTTCACCCCTGTGCTTGAACCCAGGGCCACAGTGCAGCTTTGCTCCATGTCGAACACCCTCAGGCTACCAGACCACTGGTTCCTGGCAACAGCATTCAACCTGTGCGCTGGTGCCTCCCACACCATCATACAGGGCTGACCTTCCTGGAGTCTCACTCTTTTTGTGGGTTTGGGAAATGATAGAGATTGCATGAGGGAGTCTCATACCAACTCACCCTGCGCTCCTGGCAGCAGCCTTCTGAGGACCCCAAGGAAGACCCCCCGCCCCCCGCCTGACCAGAAGCAGGGGAACCTGAGGAGAGGCTGCGCTGAAGGTGGGGTGTGTGGTCGGAGCCACCCCAAATGACAAGACCTTTGCCCCTTGCCCCTGAGACCCACCTGAAGGTGCAGGGACTGGGTGGGGGAGAATGAGCCGTGTGCAGGCAGGGAGCAGGCAGGTCTGCGGCCACCTGGGAAGGAGGCGGGTGGAGATGCTCTGGCCTGGAAGACGGGGGAGTACAGAGGGCTGCTCTGCGAGGTGGATGCTGCAGGGTGTTGTGTGAAATGCAGAGATGGGAAAAAAATGCAGAAAACACCACGGAGGAGGAGGATGGAGATGAGGCCCTGCAGAGGAGAGCATCAGGCATGTCCGGGTTCTGGGGGCCCTGCTCGGCATCTGAGGGGCCTGGAAAGCCTGGCTCCCGCCCCCTGAACCAGCAGCACGCTTGCAGAAGCCGCAGCTTCCATGACTTGGGTTGTAACCAAGCCTGCCTGGGATGGCTGTGGGCCCGGTGGGGTGGGGGGCTCACAGCAGAGCATGCTCAGGGCCTGGGCGGTGGGCCCAGTGTGGGGGGCTAACGGCAGGGCACTCTCAGGGCCTGGGAGGTGGCCCGGTGGGAGGAGTCTCACAGCAGAGCATGCTCAGGGCCTGGGAGGTGGGCCCGGTGGGGTAAGGGGCTCATGGCAGCGCACTCTCAGTGTCCACACAATGGAGGTGGGGCTCACATTTGGATGTCAGCCTGACAACAGCATCTCTGGCTAAAATAGAAGAGCTTTGGACAGCAGGGACCTCGGACAGCTGAGCTCCCCTCTCAGACCCTGTTTGCAGAGGAGAAGGACATCTTCAGGGCCATTGAGGCTGTGCGGGCGGGTGCTGTTCACAGTGACCTTGGCAGGTGGATGGTCTGTCTGCAGTGTTCAGAGCCTCCTGAATGAGGAATGATTGAGTCAGATGGGGACTAGAGGAGAGGAGGCCTCAAGCTGACCGAACAACAGCAGTGACAACGCTGATGCTGGAAGCCCAGGACAAGGGCAGGGGCAGTGCTGTTGAGGGTGGCGGAGGCCCTCCCTGCAGGGGGCAGTGCTCTGGGTTTTCATGGTGCTTCTGCTCAGAGCGGTGCTCCCTCAGGTTGTTTTAAGCAGCCCAGGGTATTTGGACGGGACAGCTGTGTCAGCGCCCCTCCCAGGGCAGACCATGCTGCTAGCCCCTGAGGACAATGCACTCTGCAGTGTGAGTGTCCTTCCCCCAGCAGACGTAGGAATTGGGCTGCCCTAATGAGTTGCCTTGGCTGAGAAGGTGTAGATCTGATGGTGTACATTCTTGAGCCCTGGAGGGGCCTTCGTGTGCATTGGAGTCCTTGTCTCTACCAGGGGAACACACAGTGTTAGCTGGGGGGGACATGTGAGGTACCCCATCAGGCAGCCCAGTCCGGAGAAAGAGCTGCCAGTCAACCTTCAGGTGATCACACATGTGGATGGAGTCCAGGCAAAACCGGAAGAGGCACTCAGCTGAGCCTAGCTGGCTTGCTGGCCTGCAGAATGGAGAGTTAGAAAATGGCAAATGGTGTGTCTGGATTTCAGTTCTGGGTTCACAGTGGGTTTTTTTGAACAACCCGTTATTGAAGTATAGTATCCATATCAGGAAATGCACATGAGAATACAAAGGAATGAGTTGTTGGTCACCTGACCATACCCTGAGTCTCACTGTCCCCAACCCCAAACAGAAATGCATAAAAAAAAAAAACTGTGAAAAGGGGCTGGCATTGTGGTCTAGCATACAAAACTACCACCTGCAATTTCTATATTCCATTTAGTACTGGTTTGTACACCTGCTGGACCACTTTTTTTTTTCTGTATGAAGATTTATTTATTTTTACTGGAAAGTTGGATATACAGAGAGTAGGAGAGACAGAGAGGAAGATCTCCTGTCCACTGACTCACTCCCAAAGTGGCTGCAATAGCCAGAGGTGAACTGATCCAAAGCCAGGAGCCAGGAGCTTCTTCCGGATCTCCCACATGGGTGCAGGGTCCCAAAGCTTTGGGCCATCCTCGACTGCATTCCCAGGCCACAGGCAGGGAGCTGAATGGGAAACGGGCTGCTGGCATGAGAACCAGCATCCATATGAGATCCTATTGCATGCAAGGCATGGACTTCAGCCACTAGGCTACCATGCTGGGCCCCTCTTGCTGCTGTCCCAGGAAGCATTAGTAGTAGCATTAGTAGGGAGCAGCATTGGAAGTGGAGCAGCCAGGACTTGAACCGATGCCTCTATGGGATGTTAGCTGTACCATGCAGCCCGTCTTTGTAGACGCATGGACCATCTTTATAACTAATGTAAACTCTACCTACAGGGCTACGTCACTGTCTCTGAGAGACAGACAGCGGAAGAGACACAGATTCGCAAGGCAAGGCACTCTCTCTGAGAGACAGACAGATAGAGTTAAAGACAGAGAGAGAGCCAGCCTTGCCTTGTTAGCGAGAGAGAGTTAGAGAGCCAGCCAGGTTGGCTCTCTGGCTCTATCTCTAGCAAAGCAAGGCTGGCTATCTGACTCTATCTCTGGCAAGACAAGGCTGGTTCTCTGCCTCTCTCTTTGTCTGTCTCTCAGAGAGCCAGCCTTGCCTTGCCAAACTGTGTCTCTCTTGCTGTCTGTCTTTCTGGCTGGCAAGGCAAAGCTGGCTCTCTGTCTTTCTTTCTCTCTCTCTCTGGCAAGGCAATTCTGGCACTTTGTCTCTATCTCTGGCAAGGTAAGGCTGGCTCTCTGTCTCTCTGTCTCTCTCTGTTTGTCTCTCTCTCAGAGAGCCAGGCTTGCTTGCCAAGCTGTGTCACTCTCTTTTTCTCTGTCTGTCAAGCAAGGCAAACTGTCTCTGTGGCTCTCTCTCTGTTTGTCTCTCTCTCAGAGAGCCAGCCTTGCGTTTCCAATCTGTGTCTGAATCGCTGTCTTTCGTTTATTCTGGCAAGGCAATGCTGGCTCTCTGGCTCTTCTCTGCTTTCTGCCTCTCAGAGAGCCAGCCTTGCCTTGCCAATCTGTGTCTCTCTTGCTGTCTGTCTTTCTGGCTGGCAAAGCAAAGCTGGCTCTCTGTCTTTCTTTCTCTCTCTCTCTCTGGCAAGGCAATTCTGGCACTTTGTCTCTATCTCTGGCAAGGCAAGGCTGGCTCTCTTTCTCTCTCTGTCTCTCTCTGATCATCTGTCTCTCAGAGAGACAGCCTTGCTGCCAGTCTGCGTCTCTCTCTTTTTCTCTGTCTGTCTGGCAAGGCAAGGCTGGCTCTGTGGCTCTCTCTCTGTTTGTCTCTCTCTCAGAGAGCCAGCCTTGCGTTTCCAATCTGTGTCTACCTCGGTGTCTGTCTTTCTCTCTGGCAAGGAAATGCTGGATCTCTGGCTCTTCTCTGCTTTCTCCCTCTCAGAGAGCCAGCCTTGCCTTGCCAATCTGTGTCTCTCTCGCTGTCTGTCTGTCTCTCTGGCAAGGCAAGGCTGGCTCTCTGGCTCTATCTCTCTCTGGCAAGGCTGACTCTCTGACTCTCACTCTGTCTGTCTCTCTCTAAGGCATGGCAAGGCTGGCTCTCTGTCTCTCTCTCTGGCAAGGCAAGGCTGGCTCTCTGTTTCTCCCTCTGACATCGCAAGCCTGGCTCTCTGTCTCTGTCTCTCTGTCTTTCTGTCTCTCAGAGAGACAGCTTTGCCTTTCGAATCTGTGACTCTCTCGCTATCTTTCTCTCTGGATGTCAAGGAACGACTGTTTCTTTGTCTGTCTCCCTGGAAAGGCAAGGCTGGCTCTCTGTCTCTCTCTCTGGCCAGGTATGGCTGGCTCCCTGTCTCTCACTCTGTGTCTGTCTCTCATTCTAAGGCAAGACAAGGCTACCTCTCTGACTCTCATTCTGTCTGTCTACCTCTCAGAGAACCAGCCTTGCCTTGACAATTTGTGTCTCTCTCACTGTCTCTCTGTCTCTCAGGCAAGGCAAGGCTTGCTCTCTGTCTCTCTCTCTGGTAAGGCAAGGCTGGCTCTCTGTCTCTCACTCTGTCTGTCTATAATTCTCTAAGGCAAATCAAGGCTGGCTCTCTGTCTCTCTCTCTTTTTCTGTCTGTCTCTCAGAGAGCCCACATTGCCTTGAAAATCTGTGTCTCTCTTACTGTCTGTCTCTCTCTCTGGCAAGGCAAGGCTGACTCTCTGACTCTCACTCTGTCTTTCTTCTGTCTCTAAGGCAAGAATGCTGGCTCTCTGTCTCTTTTTTCTCTCTGTCTGTTTGTCTATCAGAGGGCCAGCATTGCCTTGCCAATCTGTGTCTCTCTCGCTGGCTGTATCTCTCTCTGGCAAGGCAAGGCTGGCTCTCTGTCTGTCTGTCTGGCAAGGCAAGGCTTTCTCTCTGTCTCTCTCACATGGCATGCTGGCTCTAAGACTCTCAATCTGTCTGCTGTCTCTCTCTCTCTCTAAGGCAGGGCAAGGTTGCCTCTGCGACTCTCTCTGTCTTTCTGTCTCTCAGAGAGACAGCTTTGCCTTGACAATCTGTGTGTCTTTTGCTGTCTGTCGCTCTTTCTCTAGCAAGGCAAGGCTGGCTCTCTGTCTCTATATCTGGCAAGGAAAGGCAGGCTTTCTGACTCTGACTCTGTCTGTCTCTCTATCTCAAAGGCAAGGCAAGGCTGGCTCTCTGTCTCTCTGTCTGTCTCTTTCTCTCTCTCTCTCTCTCTCTCTCTCTCTCTCTCTCTCTCTGTCTTAGAGAGCCAGCCTTGCCTTGCCAATCTGTGTCTTTCTCACTGTCTGCCTGTCTCTACATCTGGCAAGGCAAGGCTGCCTCTCTGTGTCTCTCTATCTCGCTGTCTTTCAGTAAAACAGAAAGGCAGCCTTGCTTTGCCATTTTGCTTCTCTCGCTGGCTGTCCTTCTATCTTGCGAGGCAAGGTTGGCTCTCTGCTTGTATCTCTGGCAAGGCAAGGCTGGCTCTCTAACTCTCTCTCGCTAACAAGGCAAGGCTGGCTCTCTCTCTGTCTCTAACTCTATCTGTCTTTCTCTCAGAGAAAGAGCCTTGCCTTGCCAATCTGTGTCTCTCCCACTGTCTGCCTCTCTGGCAAGGCAAGGCTAGCTCACTGTCTCTCTGTCTGTCTGTCTCTCAAGAGCCTGCCTTGCCTTGCCAATCTCTGTCTTTCTTCCTGTCCTTTTGTCTCTGGCAAAGCAAGGCTGGCTCTCTGGCTCTATCTCTGTCAAAGCAAGGCTGGCACTCTGTCTCTCTCTCACTCGCTGTGTCTGTCTGTCTCTCAGAGAGCAGGCATTGCCTTGCAAATCTGTGTCTCTGTCGCTATCTTTTTCTCACTCTGGTAAGGCAAGGCTGGCTCTCTGACTCTCTCTCTGGCAAGGCAAGGCTGGCTCTCTGCCTCTCTCTTTGTCTGTCTCTCAGAGAGCCAGCCTTGCTTTGCCATTCTGTGTCTTTCTTGCTGACTGTCTTTCTGGCTGGCAAGGCAAAGCTGGCTCTCTGTCTTTCTTTCTCTCTCTCTCTGGCAAGGCAATTCTGGCACTTTGTCTCTCTCTCTGGCAAGGCAAGGCTGGCTCTCTGTCTCTCCCTCTGACATGGCAAGCCTGCCTCTTTGTCTCTTCTCTCTCTGTCTGTCTGTCTCTCAGAGAGCCAGCTTTGCCTTGTGAATCTGTGACTCTCTCACTATCTGTCTGTCTGGCTGGCGAGGCAAGATTGTCTCACTTTCTCCCTGGCAAGGCAAGGCTGGCTCTCTGTCTGTC
This sequence comes from Ochotona princeps, assembly GCF_030435755.1. Taxonomy (NCBI): domain Eukaryota; kingdom Metazoa; phylum Chordata; class Mammalia; order Lagomorpha; family Ochotonidae; genus Ochotona; species Ochotona princeps. Next base: position 23,714 of record NW_026700420.1, on the reverse strand, counting down.
TCTCTGGCAAGGCAAGGCTTTCTCTCTGTCTCTCTCACATGGCATGCTGGCTCTAAGACTCTCAATCTGTCTGCTGTCTCTCTCTCTCTCTAAGGCAGAGCAAGGCTGCCTCTCTGACACTCTCTCTCTGTCTTTGTCTGTCTCTCAGAGAGACAGCCTTGCCTTGACAATCTGTATGTCTGTTGCTGTCTGTCTCTCTCTCTCTCTGGCAAGGCAAGGCTGGCACTTTGTCTCTATCTCTGGCAAGGCAAGGCTGGCTCTCTGACTCTCTCTGGCAAGGCAAGGCTGGCTCTCTAACTCTCTCTCGCTAACAAGGCAAGGCTGGCTCTCTCTCTCTCTAACTCTATCTTTCTGACTCTCAGAGAGCCAGCCTTGCCTTGCCAATCTGTGTCTCTCCCGCTGTCTGTCTCTCTGGCAAGGCAAGACTAGCTCACTGTCTCTCTGTCTCTCTGTCTGTCTGTTTCTCAAGAGCCTGCCTTGCCTTGCCAATCTGTGTCTTTCTTGCTCTCCTTTTGTCTCTGGCAAGGCAAGGCTGGCTCTCTGGCTCTATCTCTGTCAAAGCAAGGCTGGCACTCTGTCTCTCTCTCTCGCTGTGTCCGTCTATCTCTCAGAGAGCCAGCCTTGCATGGCAAATCTGTGTCTCTGTCGCTATTTTTTTCTCACTCTGGTAAGGCAAGGCTGGCTCTCTGACTCTCTCTCTGGCATGGCAAGGCTGGCTCTCTGCCTCTCTCTTTGTCTGTCTCTCAGAGAGCCAGTCTTGCCTTGCCAATCTGTGTCTCTTTTGCTGTCTGTCTTTCTGGCTGGCAAGGCAAAGCTGGCTCTCTGTCTTTCTTTCTCTCTCTCTCTCTCTGGCAAGGCAATTCTGGCACTTTGTCTCTCTCTCTGGCAAGGCAAGGCTGTCTCTGTGTCTCCCTCTGACATCGCAAGCCTGGCTCTCTGTCTCTTCTCTCTCTGTCTGTCTCTCAGAGAGCCAGGTTTGCCTTGCGAATCTGTAACTCTCTCGCTATCTGTCTGGCTGGCAAGGCAAGACTGTCTCTCTGTCTGTCTCCCTGGCAAGGCAAGGCTGGCTCTCTGTCTCTCTCTCTGTCCAGGTATGGCTGGCTCCCTGTCTCTGACTCTGTGTCTGTCTCTCACTCTAAGGCAAGGCAAGGCTACCTCTCTGACTCTCACTCTGTCTGTCTCTCTGTCTCTAAGGCAATACAACGCTGGCTCTCTGTCTCTTTTTTCTCTCTGTCTGTTTGTCTATCAGAGGGCCAGCATTGCCTTGCCAATCTGTGTCTCTCTCGCTGGCTGTATCTCTCTCTGGCAAGGCAAGGCTGGCTCTCTGTCTGTCTCTCTGGCAAGGCAAGGCTTTCTCTCTGTCTCTCTCACATGGCATGCTGGCTCTAAGACTCTCAATCTGTCTGCTGTCTCTCTCTCTCTCTAAGGCAGAGCAAGGCTGCCTCTCTGACACTCTCTCTCTGTCTTTCTGTCTCTCAGAGAGACAGCCTTGCCTTGACAATCTGTGTGTCTGTTGCTGTCTGTCTCTCTCTCTAAGGCAAGGCAAGGCTGGCTCTCTCTCTTTCTCTCTCTCTCTCTCTGTCTGTCTCTCTCTCTCTGTCTGTAAGAGAGCCAGCCTTGCCTTGCCAATCTGTGTCTTTCTCACTGTCTGCCTGTCTCTCGGGCAAGGCAAGGCTGGCTCTCTGTCTCTATATCTGGCAAGGCAAGGCTGCCTCTCTGTGTCTCTCTATCTCGCTGTCTTTCAGTAAAACAGAAAGGCAGCCTTGCTTTACCATTCTGTTTCTCTCGCTGGCTGTCCTTCTATCTTGCGTGGCAAGGCTGGCTCTCTGACTCTCTCTCTGGCAAGGCAAGGCTGGCTCTCTGACTCTCTCTTTGTCTGTCTCTCAGAGAGCCAGCCTTGCTTTGCCATTCTTTGTCTTTCTCGCTCTCTGTCTTTCTGGCTGGCAAGGCAAAGCTGGCTCTCTGTCTTACTTTCTCTCTCTCTCTGGCAAGGCAAGGCTGGCACTTTGTCTCTCTCTCTGGCAAGGCAAGGCTGGCTCTCTGACTCTCTCTGGCAAGGCAAGGCTGGCTCTCTAACTCTCTCTCGCTAACAAGGCAAGGCTGGCTCTCTCTCTCTCTAACTCTATCTTTCTGACTCTCAGAGAGCCAGCCTTGCCTTGCCAATCTGTGTCTCTCCCGCTGTCTGTCTCTCTGGCAAGGCAAGGCTAGCTCACTGTCTCTCTGTCTGTCTGTCTGTCTGTTTCTCAAGAGCCTGCCTTGCCTTGCCAATCTGTGTCTTTCTTGCTCTCCTTTTGTCTCTGGCAAGGCAAGGCTGGCTCTCTGGCTCTATCTCTGTCAAAGCAAGGCTGGCACTCTGTCTCTCTCTCTCGCTGTGTCCGTCTATCTCTCAGAGAGCCAGCCTTGCATGGCAAATCTGTGTCTCTGTCGCTATTTTTTTCTCACCCTGGTAAGGCAAGGCTGGCTCTCTGACTCTCTCTCTGGCATCGCAAGGCTGGCTCTCTGCCTCTCTCTTTGTCTGTCTCTCAGAGAGCCAGCCTTGCCTTGCCAATCTGTGTCTCTTTTGCTGTCTGTCTTTCTGGCTGGCAAGGCAAAGCTGGCTCTCTGTCTTTCTTTCTCTCTCTCTCTCTGGCAAGGCAATTCTGGCACTTTGTCTCTCTTCCTGGCAAGGCAAGGCTGTCTCTCTCTCTCTCCCTCTGACATCGCAAGCCTGGCTCTCTGTCTCTTCTCTCTCTGTCTGTCTCTCAGAGAGCCAGGTTTGCCTTGCGAATCTGTAACTCTCTCGGTATCTGGCTGGCTGGCAAGGCAAGACTGTCTCTCTGTCTGTCTCCCTGGCAAGGCAAGGCTGGCTCTCTGTCTCTCTCTCTGTCCAGGTATGGCTGGCTCCCTGTCTCTGACTCTGTGTCTGTCTCTCACTCTAAGGCAAGGCAAGGCTACCTCTCTGACTCTCACTCTGTCTGTCTCTCTGTCTCTAAGGCAATACAACGCTGGCTCTCTGTCTCTTTTTTCTCTCTGTCTGTTTGTCTATCAGAGGGCCAGCATTGCCTTGACAATCTGTGTCTCTCTCGCTGGCTGTATCTCTCTCTGGCAAGGCAAGGCTGGCTCTCTGTCTGTCTCTCTGGCAAGGCAAGGCTTTCTCTCTGTCTCTCTCACATGGCATGCTGGCTCTAAGACTCTCAATCTGTCTGCTGTCTCTCTCTCTCTCTAAGGCAGAGCAAGGCTGCCTCTCTGACACTCTCTCTCTGTCTTTCTGTCTCTCAGAGAGACAGCCTTGCCTTGACAATCTGTGTGTCTGTTGCTGTCTGTCTCTCTCTCTAAGGCAAGGCAAGGCTGGCTCTCTCTCTTTCTCTCTCTCTCTCTCTGTCTGTCTCTCTCTCTCTGTCTGTAAGAGAGCCAGCCTTGCCTTGCCAATCTGTGTCTTTCTCACTGTCTGCCTGTCTCTCGGGCAAGGCAAGGCTGGCTCTCTGTCTCTATATCTGGCAAGGCAAGGCTGCCTCTCTGTGTCTCTCTATCTCGCTGTCTTTCAGTAAAACAGAAAGGCAGCCTTGCTTTGCCATTCTGTTTCTCTCGCTGGCTGTCCTTCTATCTTGCGAGGCAAGGCTGGCTCTCTGACTCTCTCTCTGGCAAGGCAAGGCTGGCTCTCTGACTCTCTCTTTGTCTGTCTCTCAGAGAGCCAGCCTTGCTTTGCCATTCTTTGTCTTTCTCGCTCTCTGTCTTTCTGGCTGGCAAGGCAAAGCTGGCTCTCTGTCTTACTTTCTCTCTCTCTCTGGCAAGGCAAGGCTGGCACTTTGTCTCTATCTCTGGCAAGGCAAGGCTGGCTCTCTGACTCTCTCTGGCAAGGCAAGGCTGGCTCTCTAACTCTCTCTCGCTAACAAGGCAAGGCTGGCTCTCTCTCTTTCTAACTCTATCTTTCTGACTCTCAGAGAGAGAGCCTTGCCTTGCCAACCTGTGTCTCTCCCGCTGTCTGTCTCTCTGGCAAGGCAAGGCTAGCTCACTGTCTCTCTGTCTGTCTGTTTCTCAAGAGCCTGCCTTGCCTTGCCAATCTGTGTCTTTCTTGCTCTCCTTTTGTCTCTGGCAAGGCAAGGCTGGCTCTCTGGCTCTATCTCTGTCAAAGCAAGGCTGGCACTCTGTCTCTCTCTCTCGCTGTGTCCGTCTATCTCTCAGAGAGCCAGCCTTACCTGGCAAATCTGTGTCTCTGTCGCTATTTTTTTCTCGCTCTGGTAAGGCAAGGCTGGCTCTCTGTCTAACTCTCTCTCGGTCTGTCTGTCCCTCAGAAAGACAGCCTTGCCTTGACAATTTGTGTATTTCTCGCTGTCATTCTCTCTATGCAAGGCAAGGCTATCTGTCTGTCTGTCTCTCTGGCAAGGCAAGGCTTTTTCTCTGTCTCTCTCTCACACATGGCATGCGGGCTCTAAGACTCTCAATCTGTCTGCTGTCTCTCTCTCTCTTTAAGGCAGGGCAAGGCTATCTCTCTGACTCTCTGTCTGTCTTTCTGTCTCTCAGAGAGACAGCCTTGCCTTGACAATCTGTGTGTCTGTTGCTGTCTGTCTTTCTCTCTCTAAGGCAAGGCAAGGCTGGCTCTCTCTGTCTGTCTGTCTCTCTCTCTCTCTCTCTCTCTCTCTATCTCTCTCTATCGCTCTCTGTCTCTCAGAGAGCCAGCCTTGCCTTGCCAATCTGTGTCTCTCTTGCTGTCTGTCTTTCTGGCTGGCAAGGCAAAGTTGGCTCTCTGTCTTTCTTTCTCACTCTCTCTGGCAAGGCAATTCTGGCACTTTGTCTCTATATCTGGCAAGGCAAGGCTGGCTCTCTGTCTTTCTTTCTCTCTCACTCTGGCAAGGCAATTCTGGCACTTTGTCTCTATCTCTGGCAAGGCAAGGCTGGCTCTCTGTCTCTCACTCTGTCTGTCTATATTTCTCTAAGGCAAATCAAGGCTGGCTCTCTGTCTCTCTCTGTTTTTCTGTCTGTCTGTCAGAGAGCCCACATTGCCTTGAAAATCTGTGTCTCTCTTACTGTCTGTCTCTCTCTCTGGCAAGGCAAGGCTGACTCTCTGACTCTCACTCTGTCTGTCTCTCTGTCTCTAAGGCAAGACAACACTGGCTGTCTGTCTCTTTTTTCTCTCTGTCTTTTTGTCTATCAGAGGGCCAGCTTTGCCTTGCCAATCTGTATCTCTCTCGCTGGCTGTATCTCTCTCTGGCAAGGCAATGCTGGCTCTATGTCTGTCTCTCTGTCAAGGAAAGGTTTCTCTCTGTCTCTCTCTCACACATGGCATGCTGGCTCTAAGACTCTCAATCTGTCTGCTGTCTCTCTCTCTCTCTAAGGCAGGGCAAGGCAGGCTCTCTGACTCTCTCTCTGTCTTTCTGTCTCTCAGAGAGACAGCCTTGCCTTGACAATCTGTGTGTCTGTTGCTGTCTGTCGCTCTTTCTCTAGCAAGGCAAAGGCTGGCTCTCTGTCTCTATATCTGGCAAGGCATGGCAGGCTCTCTGACTCTGACTCTGTCTGTCTGTCTCTCTCTAAGGCAAGGCAAGGCTGGCTCTCTGTCTCTGTCTCTCTCTCTCTCTCTCTCTCTCTTTCTCTTTCTCTCTCGCTCTCTCTGTCTCTGTCTATAAGAGAGCCAGCCTTGCCTTGCCAATCTGTGTCTTTCTTGCTGTCCTTTTGTCTCTGGCAAGGCAAGGCTGTCTCTCTGGCTCTATCTCTGTCAAAGCAGAGAGACAACCTTGCCTTGCCAATCTGTGTCTCTCTTGCTGTCTGTCTTTCTGGCTGGCAAGGCAAAGCTGGCTCTCTGCCTTTCTTTCTCTGTCTCTCTGGCAAGGCAATTCTGGCTTTTTGTCTGTATCTCTGGCAAGGCAAGACTGGCTTTCTGTCTTTCTTTCTCTCTCACTCTGGCAAGGCAATTCTGGCACTCTGTCTCTCTCTCTTACAAGGCAAGTCTGGCTCTCTGTCTCTCTCTCTCTCTCTCTCTCTCTCTCTCTGTTCGTCTGTCTCTCAGAGAGTCAGCTTTGCTTGCCAATCTGTGTCTCTCTCTTTTTCTTTGTCTGGCAAGGCAAGGCTGTCTCTGTGGCTCTCTCTCTGTTTGTCTCTCTCTCAGAGAGCCAGCCTTGAGTTTCTAATCTGTGTCTGCCTCGCCGTATGTCTTTCTCTCTGGCAATGCAAGGTTGACTCTCTGGCTCTTCTCTGCTTTCTGCCTCTCAGATAGCCAGCCTTGCCTTGCCAATCTGTGTCTCTCTCTCTGTCCTTCTGTCTGGAAAGGCAAGGCTGGCTCTCTGTCTCTCTGGCAAGGCAAGGCTGACTCTCTGACTCTCACTTTGTTTGTCTCTCACTAAGGCAAGGCAATACTGTCTCTCTGTCTAACTCTCTCTCGGTTTGTCTGTCCCCCAGAAAGACAGCCTTGCCTTGACAATCTGTGTATTTCTCGCTGTCATTCTCTCTATGCAAGGCAAGGCTATCTGTCTGTCTGTCTCTCTGGCAAGGCAAGGCTTTTTCTCTGTCTCTCTGTCACACATGGCATGCAGGCTCTAAGACTCTCAATCTGTCTGCTGTCTCTCTCTCTCTTTAAGGCAGGGCAAGGCTATCTCTCTGACTCTCTCTCTGTCTTTCTGTCTCTCAGAGAGACAGCCTTGCCTTGACAATCTGTGTGTCTGTTGCTGTCTGTCGCTCTTTCTCTAGCAAGGCAAGGCTGGCTCTCTGTCTCTATATCTGGCAAGGCAAGGCAGGCTCTCTGACTCTGACTCTGTCTGTCTGTCTCTCTCTAAGGCAAGGCAAGGCTGGCTCTCTGTCTCTCTCTGTCTCTCTCTCTCTCTCTCTTTCTCTTTCTCTTTCTCTTTCTCTCTCTCTCTCTCTCTGTCTCTCTCTCTCTCTCTCTCTCTCTCTCTCTCTGTCTCTCTCTGTCTATAAGAGAGCCAGCCTTGCCTTGCAAATCTGTGTCTTTCTTGCTGTCCTTTTGTCTCTGGCAAGGCAAGGCTTTTTCTCTGTCTCTCTCTCACACATGGCATGCGGGCTCTAAGACTCTCAATCTGTCTGCTGTCTCTCTCTCTCTTTAAGGCAGGGCAAGGCTGTCTCTCTGACTCTCTCTCTGTCTTTCTGTCTCTCAGAGAGACAGCCTTGCCTTGACAATCTGTGTGTCTGTTGCTGTCTGTCTCTCTCTCTCTAAGGCAAGGCAAGGCTGGCTCTCTCTGTCTGTCTGTCTGTCTGTCTCTCTCTCTCTCTCTCTCTGTCTATCAGAGAGCCAGCCTTGACTTGCCAATTTGTGTATCTCTCGCTGTCTGTCTCTATCTGGGAAGGGATGGCTGGCTCTCTTCCTCTTTCTCTGGCAAAGCAAGGCTGGCTTCTGTCTCCTACTCTGTCTGTCTGTCTGTCTGCCTCTAAGGAATGGCAAGGCAAGGCTGGATCTCTGTCTCTCTCTCTCTCTCTCTCTGTTCGTCTGTCTCTCAGAGAGCTAGCCTTGTCTTGCCAATCTGTGTCTCTCTCACTTTCTGTCTGTCTGGCTGGGCAATGCTGACTTTCTTTCTCTCTCTCTGGCAAGGCAAGCCTGGCTCTCTGTCTCTCTCTCTGGAAAGGCAAGTTTGGCTCTCTGTCTCAATCTCTGTTATGGCATGGCTGGCACTCTGACTCTCAGTCTGTCTGTCCGTCTCTCAGAGAGCCTGCATTGCTTTGCCAATCTGCATCTATGTCACTGTCTGTCTCTCAGGCAAGGCAAGACTGACTCAATTTCTCTCTCTGTCTCAGAGTAACAGCATTGCCTTGCCAATCTGTGTCTCTCTCGCTGTCCTTCTGTCTCTCCAAGGCGAGGCTGGCTCTCGGGCTCTCACTCTGTCTGTTGTCGGTCTCTAAGGCAAGGCAAGACTGGCTATCAGTCGCTCTCTCTCTGTATGTCTTCTCTCAGATAGCCAACCTTGCCATGCCTATCTCTGTCTCTCTCACAGTCTGTCTCTGTCTCTCAGGCAAGGCAAAGCTGTCTCCCTCTCTCTCTGGAACGGCAAGGCTGGCTCTCTGAATATAACTCTGTGTTCTGTCTGTCTCTAAGGCAAGGCAGTGGTGGCTCTCTCTGTCTCTCTGTCTGTCTGTCTGTCTCTCAGAGAGCCAGCCTTTCCTTGCCAATCTGTGTCTCTCTCGCTGTGTATCTGTCTTTCTGGCAAGGCAAGGCTGTTTCTCTGGCTCTCTCTCTGGCAAGACAAGCTGGCTTTTTGTCTCTCCGTATGTCGGTCTGTCTGTCTAGTGTAATAAAGTCAGTGCAGGCACTCTGTCTCTCTCTATCTCTGTATGTCTGTTTCTCCGAGTTCCAGCCTTCCCTTGCCAATCTGTGTCTCTCTCACTCTGTCCCTCTCTCTAGCAAGGCAAGGCTGGCTCTCTGTCTCTATCTCTGGCAAGGCAATGCTGGGTCTCTGACTTTAAATCTGTCTGTCTATCTGTCTCTAAGGCAAAGATTGGTGGCTCTCTGTCTCTCTCTCTCTCTGTCTGTCTGTCTTTCTCATAACCAGCCTTGCCTTGCCAAATTGTGTATCTCTCGCTGTCATTCTCTCTATGCAAAGCAAGGCTGTCTCTCTGTCTCTCTCTCTGGCAAGGCAAGGCTGGCTCTCTGGCTCTCCCTCTGACATTGCAAGCTTGGCTCTCTGTCTCTCTCTCTCTGTCTGTCTGTCTCTGAGAGGGCCAGCTTTGCCTTGCGAATCTGTGACTCTCTCGCTATCCGTCTGTCTGGCTGGCAAGGCAAGTCTGTCTCTCTGACTCTCACTCTGTCTGTCTAACTCTCAGATAGCCAGACTTGCCTTGACAGTTTGTGTCTCTTGCTGTCTCTCTGTCTCTCAGGCAAGGCAAGGCTTGCTCGCTGTATCTCTCTCTGGCAAGGCAAGGCTGGCTCGCTGTCTCTCACTCTGTCTATCTTTCTCTAAGGCAAGGCAAGGCTGGCTCTCTGTCTCTCACTCTGTCTGTCTATCTTTCTGTAAGGCAAGGCAAGGCTGGCTCTCTGTCTCTCTCTCTTTTTCTGTCTGTCTCTCAGAGAGCCCAAATTGCCTTGAAAATCTGTGTCTCTCTTACTGTCTGTCTCTCTCTTTCTGGCAAGGGATTGTGGACTCTCTCTCTCTTTCTCTGGCAAGGCAAGGCTACCTCTCTGACTCTCACTCTGTCTGTCTCTCTGTCTCTAAGGCAAGACAACGCTGGCTCTCTGTCTCTTTTTTCTCTCTGTCTGTTTGTCTATCAGAGGGCCAGCTTTGCCTTGCCAATCTGTGTCTGTCTTACTGGCTGTATCTCTATCTGGTAAGGCAAGGCTGGCTCTCTGTCTCTCTGGCAAGGCAAGGCTTACTCTCTGTCTCTCTCACAATGCATGCTTGCTCTAAGACTCTCAATCTGTCTGCTGTCTCTCTCTCTCTCAAAGGCAGGGCAAGGCTGCCTCTCTGACACTCTCTCTTCTTTCTGTCTCTGAGAGAGACAGCCTTGCCTTGAAAATCTGTGTGTCTATTGCTGTCTGTCGCTCTTTCTCTAGCAAGGCAAGGCTGGCTCTCTGTCTCTATATCTAGCAAGGCAAGGCAGGCTTTCTAACTCTGACTCTGTCTGTTTCTCTCTCTCTAAGGCAAGGCAAGTCTGGCCCTCTGTCTCTGTCTCTATCTCTGTCTCTCTCTCTCTCTTTGTCTCTCTCTCTCTCTCTATCCCTTTCTCTCTTTCTCTGTCTATTAGAGTGCCAGCCTTACCTTGCCAATCTGTGTCTTATTGTCTGCCTGTCTCTCGGGCAAGGCAAGGCTGGCTCTCTGTCTCTACATCTGGCAAGGCAAGGCTGCCTCTCTTTGTCTCTCTATCTCGCTGTCTTTAGTAAATCAGAGAGGCAGCCTTGCTTTGTCATTCTGTTTCTCTCGCTGGCTGTCCTTCTATCTTGCGAGGCAAGGTTGGCTCTCTGGTTCTATCTCTGTCAAGGCACGGCTGGCTCTCTAACCTTAACTCTCTAACAAGGCAAGGCTGGCTTTCTCTGTCTCTAACTCTGTCTGTCTGTCTCTCAGAGAGAGAGCCTTGCCTTGCCAATCTGTGTCTCTCCCGCTGTCTGCCTCTCTGTAAAGCAAGGCTAGCTCATCGTCTCTCCCTCGTCTGTCTGTCTGCCTGTCTCTCAAGAGCCTGCCTTGCCTTGCCAATCTGTCTCTTTCTCGCTTGTCCTTTTGTCTCTGGCAAGGCAAGGCTGGCTCTCTGACTCTCACTCTCTCTCTCTGTCTCTCAGCGAGACAGGCGTGTGTTGCCTATCTGTGTCTCTCACTCTGTCTGTCTGTCTCTATGGCAAGTCAAGGCTGGCGCTCTCTCTCTCTCTCTCTTTCTCCTTCTCTCTCTCTCTCTTTCTCTCTCTTTCTCTCTCTCTCTCTCTTTGTCTGTCTCTCAGAGAGCCAGACGTGCCTTGCTAATCTGTGTCTCTCTCGCTGTCTGACTCTCTGTCTGGCAAGGCAAGGCAAGCTCTCTGTCTCTCTCTGGCAAGGCAAGGTTGGCTTTCTGTCTCTCACTCTGTCTGTCTATGTCTCTGGCAAGGCAATGCTGTCTCTCTCTCTATCTCTTTCTCTTTCTCTCTCTCTCTCTCTCTCTCTCTCTCTTCCTCTCTCTCTCTCTGTCGGTCTGTCTCTCAGAAAGCCGGCCTTGCCTTACTAATCTGCGTCTCTCTTTCTGTGTCTGCCTCTCTCTGGCAAGGCAAATCTGGCTCTCTGTCTCTCTTTCTGTCAAGGCAAGCCAGGCTCTCTGACTCTCACTCTGTCTGTATGTCTCTCTTAGAGCCAGCCTTGCCTTGCCAAACTTTGTTCTCACTCTGACTCTCTCTCTCTCTCTAACGCAAGGCAAGGCTGGCTCCCTGTCTCTCTCTCTCTGGCAAGGCAAGGCTGGCTCTCTGTCTCTACTCTCTTCCTGTCTGTCTCTCAGAGAGCCAGGCTTGCCTTGACAATCTGTGTCTGTCTCGCTGTCATTCTGTCTCTCTGGCAAGGCAAGGGTGGCTCTCTTTCTGTGTCTCTGTCTGTCATCTGTCTCTAAGGCAAGGCAAGGCTGGTGCTCTGTCTCTCTCTGTCTCATCTGTCTCTCAGAGACCAGCCTTGCTCCGCTAATCTGTGTCTCTCTCACAGTCCTTCTGTCTGGCAATGCAAGGCTGGCTCTCTGTCTCTCTCTCTGGTCAGGCAAGGCTGGCTCTCTGTCCCTCACTCTGTCTGTCTGTCTCTCTCTCTGGCAAGCCAAGGCTGGATCTCTCTTTCTCTTTGTTTGTCTGTCTCTCTCTCAGACAGCCACCCTTGCCTTGCCAATCTGTGTCTCTCTCGCTCTCTGTCTGTCTCTCTGGAAAGGCAAGGCTGGCTCTCTGTCTCTCTCTCTGGCAAGGCAAAGCCTGACTTTCTGCCTCTCACTCAATTTCTGTCTGTCTCTCAGAGAGCCAGCCTTGGCTTGCCAATCTGTGTCTCTCTCGCTGTCTGTCTGTTTCTCTGGCAAGGCAAGGCTGACTCTCTTTCTCTATATTTGGCAAGGCAAGCCTGGCTTGCTGACTCTCACTCTCTCTCTGTCTCTCAGTCTGTCTCTCAGAAAGACAGCCTTGCCTTGTGAATCTGTGTCTCTCTCGCTGTCTGTCTGTATCTCTGGCAAGACAAAGCTCTACTCTGTCTCTCTCTCTGGCAAGGCAAGGCTGGTTCTCTGTCTCTCAGTCTGTCGGTAGTCTGTTTTTCTCTAAGACAAGGCAGGGCTGGCTCTCTCTCTCTCTCTCTCTCTCTATGTCTGTTTCTCAGAGGGCAAGCCTTGCCTTGACAATCTGTGTCTCTCTCGCAGTCTGTCTGCCTGGCTGGTAAGGCAAGCCTGTCTCTCTGTCTCGTGTCTATCTCTGTCTCAGTCTCTCTCTCTCTCTCTGTTCTTCTGTCTCTCAGAGAGCCAGCCTTGCCTTGGCAATCTGTGTCTCTCTTGCTGTCCTTCTGTCTCTGGCAAGGCGAGGATGAGTCTTTGGCTCTCACTCTGTCTTTTGTCTGTTTCTAAGGCAAGGCTAGGATGCCTATCCGTCTCTCTCTCTCTCACTCTCTGTATGTCTGTCTCTCAGAGAGCCAACCTTGTCATGGTATCTCTCTCTGTCTTTGCTGTCTGTCTTTCTCTGGCAAGGCAATGCTGGCTCTCTGTCTCACTCTCTCTGTCTGTCTGTCTCTCAGAGAGCCAGCTTTGCCTTGCGAACCTGTATCTCTCTCGCTGTCTGTCAGTCTGTCTCTCAGAGAGCCAGCCTAACCCTGCCAATCTGTGTTTCTCTCGCTGTCATTCTCTCTCTGGCAAGGCAAGGCTGCGTCTCTGGATATATCTCTAGCAAGGCAAGGCTGGCTCTCTGTCTCTTCTCCCTATGTCTGTCTGTCACTCAGAGAGCCAGCATTGCCTTGCCAATCTGTGTCTCTCTTGCTGTCTGTCTCTCTCTCTCTGGCAAGGCAAGACTGGCACTATGATTCTCACTCTGTCTGTCTGTCTATCTGAGAGCCAGCCTTGCCTTGACAATCTGTGTAACTCTCGCTGTCCTTCTGCTTCTGGCAAGACAAGGCTGGCTCTGTGGCTCTATATCTGGAAAGGCAAGGCTGGCTCTATGACTCTCAATCTTTCTGCCTTTCTGTCTGTGTCTCAGAGAGCCAGCCTTAGCGTGACAATCTGTTTCTCACTCGCTGTCTGTCTCTATCTCTGGCAAGGCAAGGCTGGCTCTCTGGCTGGCTGGCTGTTTGTCTCTAAGAGAGCCAGCCTTGCCCTGCTAATCTGTGTCTCTCTCACTGTCCTTCTGTCTGACAAGGCAAGGCTGGCTCTCTGGCTCTATATCTGGCGAGGCCAGGCTGACTCTCTGACTCTCACTCTGTCTGTCTCTCTCTCTGTCTAAGCCAAGGCAAAGTTGGCTCTCTGTCTCTACATCTCTCTGTCTGTCTGTCTCCCAGAGAGCCAGCCTTGCATTGCCAATCTGTGTCTCCTACGCTGTCCTTCTGTCTGACAAGGTAATGCTGGATCTCTGGCTCTATCTCTGGCAAGGCAAGTCTGGCTTTCTGACTCTCACTCTCTCTCTCTGTCTGTCTCTCAGAGAGCCAGCCTTGCCTTGCCAATCTGTGTCTCTCTCGCTGTCTGGCTGCCTGCCTGGCGAGGCAAGGCTAGCTCTCTGTCTCTCTCTCTCTGTTCAGGCAAGGCTGGCTCTCTCCCTCACTCTGTCTGTCTGTCTGTCTCTCTGGCAAGGCAAGGCTGGACCTGTCTCTCTCTCTCTCTGTTTGTCTGTCTCTCTCTCAGACAGCCACCCTTGCCTTGCCAATCTGTGTCTCTCTCGCTCTCTGTCTGTCTCTCTGGAAAGGCAAGGCTGCCTGTCTGTCTCTATCTCTGGCACGGCAAGCTTGACTTTCTGACTCTCACTCAATTTCTTTTTGTCTGTCTCTCAGAGAGCCAGCCTTTCCCAGCCAATCTGTCTCTCTGGCTATCGTTCTGTCTGACAAGGCAAGTCTGGCTCTCTGTCTCTCACTCTGTCTGTCTGTCTGTCTCTAAGGCAAGGCAGGGCTGTCGCTCTGTCATACTCTCTCTGAAAGGCTAGGCTGGCGCTTTGTCTCTCTCTCTGTCTGTCTGTCCCTCTGTGAGCCAGCCTTGCCCTGCCAATCTGTGTCTCTCGGGCTATCGTTCTGTCTGACAAGGCAAGGGTGATTCTCTGGCTCTATCTCAGGAAAGGCAAGGCTGACTCGCTGACTCTAACTCTGTCTCTTAGAGAGCCAGCCTTGCCTTAGGAATTTGTGTCTCTCTTGCTGTCCTTCTGTCTGACAAGGTGATGCTGGCTCTCTGGCTCTATCTCTGTCAAGGCAAGTCTGGCTTTCTGACTCTCACTCTCTCTCTGTCTTTCTGTCTCACAGAGAGCCAGCCTTGCCTTGACATTCTGTGTCTCTATCGCAGTCTGTATGTCTGGCTGGCAAGGCAAGTCTGGCTCTCTACACTCTGTCTGTATGGCAAGGCAAGGCTGGCTCTCTGTCTCTCTCTCTCTCTCTCTGTCTCTCTCTCTCTCTCTCTGTCTCTCTCTCAGGCAGCCACCCTAGCCTTGCCAGTCTGTGTCCTCTTGCTCTCTGTCTCTCTGGCAAGGCAAGGCTGGCTCTCTGGCTCTCACTTTCTTTGTCTCTCAGAGAGCCAGCCTTGCCTTGACATTCTGTGTCTCTCTAGCAGTCTTTCTTTGTGGCTGGCAAGGCAAGGCTGGCTCTCTGTCTCTCTCTCTCTCTCTGGCAAGGCAAGGTTGGCTCTGTCTCTCACTCTGTCTGTCTGTCTGTCTCCCCTGCAAGGCAAGGCTGGATCTCTGTCTCTCTCTGTTTGTCTGTCTCTCTCTCAGATAGCCACCCTTGCCTTGCCAATCTGTGTCCTCTTGCTGTCTGTCTCTCTGGCAAGGTAAGGCTGGATCTCTGTCTCTGTCTCTAAGGCAAGAGAAGTCTGGCTCTCTGTCTGTCACTCTGTCTGTGTATCTGTCTCTAAGGCAAGGCAAGGCTGCCTTTCTATCTCTCTCTCTGAGAAGGCAAGGCTGGATCTCTGTCTGCCTCTCGGTGTCTGTCTGTCCCTCTGTGAGCCAGCCTTACCTTGCCAATCTGTGTCTCTCGGGCTATCATTCTGTCTGACAAGACATGGCTGACTCTCTGGCTCTATCTCAGGAAAGGCAAGGCTGACTCGCTGACTCTCACACTGTCCCTTAGAGAGCCAGCCTTGCATTAGGAATCTGTATCTCTCTCGCTGTCCTTCTGTCTGGCAAGGTAATGCTGGCTCTCTGGCTCTGTCTCTGGCAAGACAAGCCTGGCATTCTGACTTTCACTTTCTCTCTGTCTTTCTGTCTCACAGAGAGCCAGCCGTGCCTTGACATTCTGTGTCTCTCTCGCAGTCTGTCTGCCTGGCTGGCAAGGCAAGGCTGGCTCTCTGTCTCTCTCTCTCTCTCTGGCAATGCAAGGCTGGCTCTATGTATCTCACTCTGTCTGTCAGTCTCTCTGGCAAGGCAAGGCTCGATCTCTCTCTCTCTCTGTTTGTCTGTCTCTCTCTCAGACAGCCACCCTTGTGTTGCCAATCTGTGTCCTCTTGCTCTCTGTCTCTCTGGCAAGGCAAGGCTGGCTCTCTGTCTCCATCTCTAGCAAGGCAGGGCTGACTCTCTGGCTCCTACTTTGTTTGTCTCTCAGAGAGCCAGCCTTGCCTTGACATTCTGTGTCTCTCTCGCAGTCTGTCTTTGTGGCTGGCAAGGCAAGGCTGGCTCTCTGTCTCTCTCTCTCTCTGGCAAGGCAAGGTTGGCTCTGTCTCTCACTCTGTCTGTCTCTAAGGCAGGCAGGGCTGGCGCTCTGTCTCTCTCTCTCTCTGGCAAGGCAAGGCTGCTCTCTGTCTCTCACTCTGTCTGTCTGTCTCTAAGGCAACGCAGGGCTGGCTCTCTGTCTCTCTCTATTTCTCTCTCTGTATGTCTGTCTCTCAGAGAACTAGCCTTGCCTTGCCAATCTGTGTCTCTCTCGCTGTCTCTCTGTCTGTCTCTCTGTCAAGGGAAGGCTGTTCTCTGTCTCTCTCTGGCATGATAAGGCTGGCCCTATGTCTTTTAGTCTGTCGGTAGTCTCCTTGTTTCTAAGGCAAGGCCGGGCTGGCTCTCTGTCACTCTCTCTCTCTCTCTCTGTATGTCTGTCTCTCAGAGAGCTAGGTTTGCCTTGCCAATCTGTGTCTCTCTGGCTGTCTGTCTGTCTCTCTCCAAGGCAAGGCTTGATCTCTGTCTCTGTCTCTGGCAAGGTAAGTCTGGCGCTCTGCCTCTTTCTTGTCTGTCTGTCCCTCTGTGAGCCAGCCTTGCCCTGCCAATCTGTGTGTCTCCGGCTATCGTTCTGTCTCACAAGGCAAGGCTGACTCTCTGGCTCTATCTCAGGAAAGGCAAGGCTGACTCGCTGACTCTCACTCTGTCTCTTAGAGAGCCAGCCTTGCATTAGGAATCTGTGTCTCTCTCTCTGTCCTTCTGTCCTGCAAGGTGATGCTGGCTCTCTGGCTCTATCTCTGGCAAGGCAAGCATTGCTTTCTGACTCTCACTTTCTCTGTCTTTCTGTCTCACAGAGACCCAGCCTTGCCTTGACATTCTGTGTCTCTCTTGCAGTCTCTCTGACTGGCTTTCAAGGCAAGTTGGCTCTCTGTCTCTGTCTCTCTCTGGCAAGGCAAGAGTGGCTGTATGTCTCTGTCTGTCTCTCTGTCTCTCTGGTAAGGCAAGGCTGGATTTCTGTCTCTCTGTTTGTCTGTCTCTCTCTCAGACAGCAATCCTTGGGTTGACAATCTTTGTCCTCTTGCTGTCTGTCTCTCTGGCAGGCAAGGCTGGCTCTCTGTCTCTATTTCTAGCAAGGCAAGGCTGACTCTTTGGCTTTCACTCTGTCTCTCAGAGAGCCAGCCTTGCCTTGCGAATCTGTCTCTCTCACTGTGATTCTGTCTAGCAAGGTAATGCTGGCTCTCTGGCTCTATCTCTGGCAAGGCAAGGCTGGCTCTCTGTCCCTCACTCTGTTTGTCTGTCTGTCTCTGTGGGAAGGCAAGGCTGGATCTCTCTCTCTCTTTGTTTGTCTGTCTTTCTCTCTGACAGCCACCCTTGCCCTGCCAATCTGTGTCTCTCTCGCTGTCTCTCTGGTTGTCTCTCTGGCAAGGCAAGCCTGGCTTTCTGACTCTCACTCAATTTCTGTCTGTGTGTCTCTCAGAGAGCCAGCTTGCCTTGACATTCTGTGTCTCTCTCGCAGTCTGTCTGTCAGGCTGGTAATGCAAGTTGGCTCTCTGTCTCTCTCTCTCTCTGGCAAGGCAAGGCTGGCTCTCTGTCTCTCTCTCTGGCAAGGCAATGCTGGCTCTATGTATCTCAGTCTGTCTGTATGTCTGTCTCTCTGGCAAGGCAAGGCTGTGTATCTGTCTCTCTCTGTTTGTCTCTCTCTCTCTCAGACAGCCACCCTTGGCTTGCCAATCTGTGTCCTCTTGCTGTCTGTCTCTCTGGGAAGCCAAGGATGGCTCTCTGTCTCTATCTATCGCAAGGCAAGGCTGACTCTCTGGCTCTCACTCTGATTGTCTCTCAGAGAGCCAGCCTTGCCTTGCAAATCTGTCTGTCTTGCTGTCCTTCTGTCTGGCAAGGTAATGCTGGCTCTCTGGCTCTATCTCTGGCAAGGCAAGGCTGGCTTTCTGACTCTCACTCTCTCTGTCTGTCTGTCAAAGAGCCAGCTTTGCCTTGCCAATCTGTGTCTCTCTCGCTCTCTGTCTGTCTGGCTGGCTGGCGAGGCAAGGATGGCTCTCTTTCTCTCTCTCTCTCTGGTCAGTCAAGGCTGGCTCTCTGTCCCTCACAATGTCTGTCTGTCTGTCTCTCTGGTAAGAAAGGCAGAATCTCTGTTTCTCTATCTCTGTTTGTCTCTCTCTCAGAGAGCCACCCTTGCCTTGCCAATCTTTGTCTTTCTCCCTGTCTCTTGGTCTGTCTCTCTGGCAAGGCAAGGCTGGCTCTCTGTCTCTAACTCTGGCAAGGCAAGCCTGGCTTTCTGACTCTCACTAAATTGCTGTCTGTCTGTCTCTGATAGAGCCGGCATTGCCTTGCCAATCTGTGTCTATCTCGCAGTTTGTCTGTCTGTCTGGCAAGGCAACGCAGGCTCTCTGTCTCTCTCTCTCTTTGGAAAGACAAGATTGACTCTATGTATCTCATTCTGTCTGTCTGTCTCTTTTTAACGGCCAGTCTGGATCTCTGGCTTTCTCTGTTTGTCTCTCTCTCAGACAGCCACCCTTGCCTTGCCAATCTGTGTCCTCTTGCTGTCTGTCTCTCTGGTCAGGCACGGCAAGGCTGGCTCTCTGTCTCTATCTCTGGCAAGGCAAGCCTGGCTTTCTGACTCTCACTCAATTTCTGTCCGTGTGTCTCTCAGAGAGACAGCCTTGCCTTGGCAATCTGTGTCTCTCTCGCTGTCTCTCTGTCTGTCTCTCTGGCAAGGCAAGGCTGTTCTCTGTCTCTCTCTCTGGCAAGACAAGGCTGGCCCTCTGTCTCTTAGTCTGTCGGTAGTCTCTTTGTTTCTAAGGCAAGGCAAAGCTGGCTCTTTCTCTCTCTCTGTATGTTTGTCTCTCATAGAGCTGGGTTTGCCTTGAAAATCTGTGTCTCTCTGGCTGTCTGTCTGTCTCTCTGGCAAGGTAAGGCTGGATCTCTGTCTCTGTCTCTCTCTCTGTCTGTCTGTCCATCTGTGAGCCAGCCTTGCCCTGCCAATCTGTGTCTCTCGGGCTATCGTTCTGTCTGACAAAGCAAGGCTGACTCTCTGGTTCTATCTCAGGAAAGGCAAGGCTGACTCGCTGACTCTCACTCTGTCTCTTAGAGAGCCAGCCTTGCATTAGGAATCTGTATCTCTCTCACTTTCCTTCTATCTGGCAAGGTAATGCAGGCTCCCTGGCTCTATCACTGACAAGAAGAGCCTGGCTTTCTGAATCTCACTATCTCTCTGTTTTTCTGTCTCACAGAGAACCAGCCTTGCCTTGACATTCTGTGTCTCTCGCAGTCTGTTTGTCTGTGGCCAGGCAAGGCTGGCGCTCTGTCTCTCTCTCTCTCTTGCAAGGCAAGGCTGTCTCTCTGTCTCTATCTATAGCAAATCAAGGGTGACTCTCTGGCTCTCACTCTGTTTGTTTCTCTAGAGAGCGAGCGTTGCCTTGCCAATCTGTCTCTATCGCTGTCTTGTTGTCTGGCAAGGTAATGCTGGCTCTCTGGCTCTATCTCTGGCAAGGCAAGCCTGGCTTTCTGACTCTCACTCAATTTCTGTCTGTCTCTTTCTCAGAGAGCCAGCCTTGTCTTGCCAATCTGTGTCTCTCTCGCTGTCTGTCTGTCTCTTTGGCAAGGCAAGGCTGGCTCTCTGGCTCTCTCTCTCTGGAAAGGCAAGGCTGGATCTCTGTCTCTCTGTCTCTCTGGCAAGGCAATGCTGGCTCTCTGTCTCTCTCTCTCTCTGGCAATGCAAGGCTGGTTCTATGTATCTCACTCTGTCTGTCTCACTCTGTCTCTCCGGCAAGGCAAGGCTGGATCTCTGTCTCTCTCTGTTTGTCTGTCTGTCTCTCAGACAGCCACCCTTGCCTTGCCAATCTGTGTCCTCTTGCTGTCTGTCTGTCTGGCAAGGCAAGGCTGGCTCTTTGTCGCTATCTCTAGCAAGGCAAGGCTGACTCTCTCGTTCTCACTCTGTTTGTCTCTCAGAGAGCCTGTCTTGCCTTGCGAATCTGTCTCTCTCGCTGTCCTTCCGCCTGGCAAGGTAATGCTGTCTCTCTGGCTCCTTCTTTGGCAAGGCAAGGCTGGCTTTCTGACTCTCACTCTCTCTCTCTGTCTGTCTCTCAGAAAACCAGCCTTGCCTTGCCAATCTGTGTCTCTCTCGCTGTCTGGCTGGCTGGCTGGCGAGGCAAGGCTGGCTCTCTGTCTCTCTCTCTCTGTTCAGGCAAGGCAGGGCTTTCTGTCCCTCACTCGGTCTGTCCGTCTCTCTGGCAAGGAAAGGCTGGATCTCTCTCTCTCTCTCTGTTTGTCTGTCTCTCTCTCAGACAGCAAACCTTGCCTTGCCAATCCGTGTCTCTCTCGCTCTCTGTCTGTCCCTCTGGAAAGGCAAGGCTGTTCTCTGTCTCTCTCTCTGGCAAGACAAGGCTGGCCCTCTGTCTCTTAGTCTGTCGGTAGTCTCTTTGTTTCTAAGGCAAGGCAAGGCTGGCTCTCTCTCTCTTTTCTCTCTCTCTCTCTCTATGTCTGTCTCTCAGAGAGCTAGGTTTGCCTTGCAATCTGTGTCTCTCTGGCTGTCTGTCTGTCAATCTGGCAAGGCAAGTCTGGCTCTCTGTCTCTCTCTCTGTCTGTCTATCTGTTTCTAAGGCAAGGCAAGGCTGGCTTTCTATCTTTCTCTCTGAGAAGGCAAGGCTGGCTCTCTGTCTCTCACTCTGTCTGTCTGCCCTCTGTGAGCCAGGCTTGCCCTGCCAATCTGTGTCTCTCTAGGTATCGTTCTGTCTCACAAGGCAAGTCTGGTGCTCTGTCTCTCATTCTGTCTGTCTGCCCTCTGTGAGCCAGCTTTGCCCTGCCAATCTGTGTCTCTCGGGCTATCGTTCTGTCTCTGGCAAGGCAAGTCTGGCTCTCTGGCTCTGTCTCAGAAAAGGCAAGGCTGACTCGCTGACTCTTACTCTGTCTCTTAGACAGAAAGCCTTGCCTTAGGCCTCTGTGTCTCTCTCGCTGGCTTCTGTCTGGTAAGGTGATGCTGGCTCTCTGGCTCTATCTCTGGCATGGCAAGCCTGGCTTTCTGACCTTCACTTTCTCTCTGTCTTTCTGTCTCACAGAGAGCCAGCCTTGTCTTTACATTCTGTGTCTCTCTCGCAGTCTGTCTGCCTGGCTGGCAAGGCAAGGCTTGCTCTCTGTCTCTCTCTCTCTCAGGCAAGGCAATGCTGGCTCTATGTATCTTACTCTGTCTGTCTGTCTGCCTCTCTGGCAAGGCAAGGCTGGATCTCTGTCTCTCTCTGTTTGTCTGTCTCTCTCTCAGACAGCCACCCTTGCCTTGCCAATCTGTGTCCTCTTGCTGTCTGTTGTCTCTCTGGCAAGGCAAGGCTGGCTCTCTGTCTCTATCTCTAGCAAGCCAAGGCTGACTCTCTGGCTCTCACTCTGTTTGTCTCTCAGAGAGACAGCCTTGCCTTGCGAATCTGTCTCTCTCGCTGTCCTGCTGTCTGGCAAGGTAATGCTGGCTCTCTGGCTCTATCTCTGGCAAGGCAAGGCTGGCTTTCTGACTCTCACTCTCTCTGTCTGTCTGTCTCTCAGAGAACAAGCCTTGCTTTGCCAATCTCTGTTACACTCGCTGTCTGGTTGGCTGGATGGCAAGGCAAGGCTGGATCTCTGTCTCTCTCTCTCTGGAAAGTCAAGGCTGGCTCTCTGTCCCTCACTCTGTCTGTCTGTCTCTCTGGAAAGACAAGGCTTGATCTTTCTCTCTCTCTCTTTGTCTGTCTCTCTCTCAGAGAGCCACCCTTGCCTTGCCAATCTGTGTCTCTATCCTTGTCTGTCTGTCTGTCTCTCTGGAAAGGCAAGGCTGGCTCTCTGTCTCTATCTCTGGCAAGGCAAGCCTGGCTTTCTGACTCTCACTCAATTTCGGTCTCTCTGTCCCTCACTCTGTATGTCTGTCTATCTCTCTGGCAATTCAAGGCAGGATCTCTCTCTCTCTCTCTCTGTTTGTCTTTCTCTCCCTCAGAAAGCCACCCTTGCCTTGCCAATCTGTGTCTCTCTCTCTCTCTGTTTGTCTCTCTCTCTCTCAGACAGCCACCCTTGCCTTGCCAATCTGTGTCTCTCTCGCTGTCTGTTTGTCTCGCTGGCAAGGCAAGGCTGGCTCTCTGGCTCTCTCTCTCTGGATAGGCAAGGCTGGCTCTCTGACTCTCACTCTGTCTGTCTGTCTCTAAGGCAAGACAGGGCTGGCGCTCTGTCTCTCTCTTCCTGTCCGTCTGTGTCTCAGAAAACCAGCCTTGCCTTGCCAATCTGTGTCTCTGTCGCGGTCTCTCTGTCTGTCTCTCTGGCAAGGCAAGGCTGTTCTCTGTCTCTCTCTCTGGCAAGTTAAGGCTGGCCCTCTGTCTCTTAGTCTGTCGGTAGTCTCTTTTTTTCTAAAGCAAGGCAGGGCTGGCTCTCTTTCTCTCTCTCTCTCTCTCTCTCTCTCTCTCTCCCTCTCTCTCTCTCTCCCTCTGTATGTCTGTCTCTCATAGAGCTAGGTTTGCCTTTCCAATCTGTGTCTCTCGGGCTATCGTTCTGTCTCTCTGGCAAGGCAAGGCTGGATCTCTGTCTCTGTCTCTGTCTCTGGCAATGCAAGGCTGGCTCTCTGTCTCTCTCTCTCTGGCAAGGCAAGGCTGGCTCCATGTATCTCATTCTGTCTGTCTATCTGTCTGATTCTGGCAAGGCAAAGCTGGATCTCTGTCTCTCTCTGGTTATCTGTCTCTCTCTCAGACAGCCACCCTTGCCTTGCCAATCTGTGTAATCTCGCTGTCTGTCTCCCTGGCAAGGCAAGGCTGGCTCTCTGTCTCTATCTCTAGCAAGGCAAGGCTGACTCTCTGGCTCTCACTCTGTTAGTTTCTCAGAGAGCCTGCCTTGCCTTGCAAATCTGTCTCTCTCGTTGTCCTTCTGTCTGGCAAGGTAATGCTGGCTCTCTGGCTCTATCTCTGGCAAGGCAAGGCTGGCTTTCTGACTCTGACTCTTTCTGTCTGTAACCCAGAGACCCAGCCTTGCCTTGCCAATCTGTGTCTCTCTCGCTGTCTGATTGGCAGGCTGGCTGACGAAGCAAGGCTGGCTCTCTATCTCTCTCTCTCTGGTCAGGCAAGGATGGATCTCTCTCCCTCTCTTTGTTTGTCTGTCTCTCTCTCAGACAGCCACCCTTGCCTTGCCAATCTGTGTCTCTCTACCTGTCTCTCTTGCTGTCTCTCTGGCAAGGCAAGCCTGGCTTTCTGCATCTCACTCAATTTCAGTCTGTCTGTTTCTCAGAGAGCCAGCCTTGCCTTGCCAATCTGTGTCTCTCTCGCTGTCTGTCTCTCTGGCAAGGCAAGGCTGGCACTCTGGCTCTCTCTCTCTTGAAAGGCAAGGCTGGCTCTCTGTCTCTCACTCTGTCTGTCTATCTGTCTCTAAGGCAAGGCAGGGCTGACGCTAAGTCTCTCTATCTCTGTCTGTCTGTCTCTCAGAATACCAGCCTTGCCTTTCCTATCTGTGTCTCTCTCGCTGTCTCTCTGTCTGTCTCTCTGGCAAGGCAAGGCTGTTCACTGTCTCTCTCTTGGCAAGACAAGGCTGGCCCTCTCTCTCTTAGTCTGTCAGTAGTCTCTTTGTTTCTAAGGCAAGGCAGGGCTGGCTCTCTGTCTCTCTCTCTCTCTCTCTCTCTCTGTATGTCTGTCTCTCAGAGAGCTAGGTTTGCCTTGCCAATCTGTGTCTCTCTGGCTGTCTATCTGTCTCTAAGGCAAGGCAGGGCTGGCTTTCTATCTCTCTCTCGGAGAAGGAAAGGCTGGCTCTCTGTCTCTCTCTCTGTCTGTCTGTCCCTCTGTGAGTCATCCTTGCCCTGCCAATCTGTGTCTCTCGGGCTATCGTTCTGTCTGACAAGGCAAGGCTGACTCTCTGGCTCTATCTCAGGAAAGGCAAGGCTGACTCGCTGACTCTCACTCTGTCTCTTAGAGAGCAAGCCTTGCATTAGGAATCTGTGTCTCTCTCGCTGTCCCTCTGTCTGGTAAGGTGATGCTGGCTCTCTGGCTCTATCTCTGACAAGGCAAGCCTGGC
This sequence comes from Ochotona princeps, assembly GCF_030435755.1. Taxonomy (NCBI): domain Eukaryota; kingdom Metazoa; phylum Chordata; class Mammalia; order Lagomorpha; family Ochotonidae; genus Ochotona; species Ochotona princeps. Next base: position 553 of record NW_026700420.1, on the reverse strand, counting down.
TTTCTAACTCTCACTCACTCTCTGTCTTTCTGCCAATCTGTGTCTCTCGCTGTCTCTCTGTCTGTCTCTCTGGCAAGGCAAGGATGTTCTCTGTCTCTCTCTCTGGCAAGACAAGGCTGGCCCTCTGTCTCTTAGTCTGTGGGTAGTCTCTTTGTTTCTAAGGCAAGGCAGGGCTGGCTCTCTCTGTCTCTCTCTCTCTCTCTCTCTCTCTCTCTGTATATCTGTCTCTCAGAGAGCTAGGTTTGCCTTGCCAATCTGTGTCTCTCTGGCTGTCTGTCTGTTTCTCTGGGAACGCAAGGCTGGATCTCTGTCAGGCTCTGGCAAGGCAAGTCTGGCTCTCTGTCTCTCTCTCTGTTTCTGTCTGTCCCTCTATGTGCCCTACTTGCCGTGCCCATCTGTGTTTCTCGGGCTATCGTTCTGTCTGACAAGGCAAGGCTGACTCTCTGGCTCTATCTCAGGAAAGGCAAGGCTGACTCGCTGACTCTCACTCCGTCTCTTAGAGAGCCAGCCTTGCATTAGGAATCTGTGTTTCTCTCGTTTTCCTTCTGCCTGG